>NC_056749.1:506606340-506756340 GCF_019279795.1 Protopterus annectens
GATAATCATATATATATATATTTATATATACAGAGCAATACATGTCTACACATATACAGATAGTGATACATATCCACATATACATATTGATATCTACAGATATATTGACAGTAGTCCGTATATCACAATAGATATGCATGCACATATAGTTTTATATATATATATATATATATATATATATATATATATGTCTATACACCAACATAACTAGGCATATCTGTACACATAGGATGTGCATACATAATATAGATATATGCACATGTATCTATATGTACATATACATATGCCTATATATATATATATATATATATATATATATATATATATATATATATATATATATATACACACACACACACACACACACACACACACACATATGTATATATACATATATGTATGTGTGTGTATATATATATATATATATATATATGTGTGTGTGTGTGTATATATATATATATATATATATATATATATATATATATATATATATATATATATATATATATATATATATATATATATATATATATATATGCATGCATATGTGCACATGGTCATATATGTGTAGCACTATACAAATGTGTATACAGACGTATGTATGAGTATACATGTGCTTGTACATGTAGCCATACATACACCTAAATGTATACAACCATATTCCTATCATGAGAAAACATCATGGTTGTGTATACCGTCCCACATGTATCTCACCATATGTTTCTGCTATGTGTTCATTATTATAAAACAACATATGTGATTCAACAGTCATATTAATCACAAGGACTACACAATTTAGGAAGTAAAGGTATTTGTTCAATACTACTCAGTATGTGTTTTGACAGCTATATTGTTAAAACAACAGCAGTCTCCACAGTGGTCATGGCATATTGGTTAAGTGTTGTGACTTCAATGTAAAGGGTCCTGGGTTCAAGATCTGCAAGGGCTGTTCATTTCTTTTGCTGGGCAGAACAAGACTGTCGCATACAGAGTGGTTAAGGCAGTTTTGAGCTTTAAGCACGTTTGTGCTGGTTTGTGCAAAGCTAAGCGGTACTAAGCTATGGGTAAACATACGGGCACTTACACAGTGTAGGCAGCTCTTACCTGTGCACAAATCAGCTTAGCTATTATATTGCAGCAATGTTGATACTTGCTAAGCATAGCTTAGCTCTGGTAACCAGAACACACAACCCAGTCTGATAACCTCTAATAATTGTATGTAATGCCATGTACAATGTATGCACCTATGTACTGTCATTACAGTACAAGGGGTGAGAGTTTCACATGTGGGACACATACATATATGAGTCCTCTACAGAACTATCCATGTGAATGTGTAACATACTCATGTAGTAGCCCAGGGTATGTGCTCTCACACTGGTGTGTAGTGCATCACGGCAGTACTTCTGTTGACAGTGCTAACACAGGCAAGAGCAGAGTGCTTAATGTAGTACTAACAACAGACACACCTGCGACATGGCTGGAGATTGACGGCTCCCTGTCGTTTCCCTGGTGGGTGAGCTGTGTCACAGTATATACCCCTTACTGGTCTGTTAACGCACTCATGCTACTGCATAGCTACCTGCCAAGCTGATGACTGTCAGTCCCTGTACAGATTTGCAGATGGCAGGTATCCAGCTGGCATATGTACAGGCAACCTATGCTTGATTGATACACTACTACACATGTGGCATGTGTATGAGATGCATATCCCTGTAGTACCAATGTTGAGGTATACTATGGGTTGTATTGCAGTCATGGCCAATGTGTGATGGTGGGTATGGCAGAGTGTCATCATAGGTTTCAGGGAGTACAATAGCCAGTGGGGGATTTGGGTACTGTGTACACTGTTATTACACCAATGTGCATCAGGTATATGTGCCATGTACCACGTTATGGTTACCACTGTCGCCATCAATCATACAGGTAACTATTACCACAATCCAAGCCAGTTATGCATGTGATGTGTGCAGCCTACCTGTAACACATTGGAGACATGGTCAAGGTAATTTGCATCGATAGGCCCTGGTATCTCAGATATGTATCTGGCTGTTATGTGTCTATGTGTCTGGAAATGTGTATATGATGGTATGCTACACTACGTATAATCCAAATACATCCATTACTTCCCCCATTAGTATACTGTACATGCTGGAGGATACTCTGCATGTACCGTGTAACCTGGGACACACCCTAAATGCTGTGCGGTGTGTGCAATGTAAGCCACACACTTCAGTATTACAACATTGCTAGGTAGGGGTCTAGCCCCAATGTTGGCAAGTAACAGTGTGCATGTATGTGGATGGGTCTACACCAGGTTGAATGGTATACACGCTTTAGTGGGCCAACTGCCCGTGTGGCACAGGCAATAACCGGTATAGTAACCTGTGAAATGTATTCGACTGTATCCCAGATATGTCACTGCCATGGTATCAGCACAGTAACATACCCCATTGTGCAATATGAATGCAGATCATCCTCCTGCTGACACATGTATACCTACAACACACATGGATAACATTTTAGAGACCACAACCAACCAGTGTTACTAACAGCTATAAGGCAGCATTGCTGGACAGCTACACTACCTGCCAAATATGCCTCACACACTACTCCCTACAACATGTTACACTGCAGGACTGTGGTACACTGTTGCACAGTCACCGTGTGCATCAGAACCATATTAGCCTGTCCCTGCATCGATAGTATGGATGACAGGGATGGGGCACAGGTATCATATACATAGGTTGTGGTGTTGGTTTGCCAGAAGCTGAGGGTGGACCATACATTTGACACCATGTGTGTGGGTGAGAGGTGTACTTTGGGGAGCTGGCTGAAGTGATGTGGTGTGTGTAGGTTTAGGGTTGCCATAGATGTGTTTGCATAGTGTGTGGGTATGCATGCACACAGTTCTGCCATGTGGCTGCCCTCCACAGCTGTTTATGGACAGCTGCAGACCATACCTGGCAGGGTGTGCAGTTCACTGCCTCCAGCCATGGACATGTGGATCATGCCTGCCAGGGGTTCTGCGGGCCTCTCCAGGTGCAGGTGTTGATGTGCTACTCTCACCTGCTGATGACATTTGTCCGCTGGTACCAGGTCCCTCCTGGGACTGGCCAAAAACATGTGCATGTGGCCTGGTGTGGTGTGGATAGCACAGCCCCACACTGCCGGACTACTACTGCCACTACCGGGAGCCCCTTGGTGTCCTAGCACATCCACGTTGACTGCCACCTGTTGGTGCTGCTGGCCCATGTCCACATGGGCGTTGCCGCATTCCCACCACAAGATGAAGCACAGACACACCACAGCCAATGAGGACCATCATCTCATTATGCCACCCATCTGCTTGCTCGGTAGAAGCACGCATGGCACCTGACAGTTCACGCAGGTTGTTGCTTATAGATGTGAGAGCAGCCCTGTGCAACTTAAGGCCGTGTCTGGTGTAATGCTCAATACGTGCCTGTGCCACCATTACAGCCTGAAACATGCTTCTGCTGGTAGCAGCTATGTTGCCTCTGCCGGGGCATGATATCCAGCAGTCCTACCACGAGCACCCTGGGACATCTGCCTATGTGGCAGCCTTCCAGACATCTGACTATGCCTGTTGTGTCTGGACACAGTAGGCATGGTTACCACACTTTACTGTGCACTGCCACTGAATGCCAGCTATCCCTCTGCTATGACCACTGGTGATGGGGTGTGTATAGGCAATGAAACTGTGTGCGGAGGTGGGGTGGCTAAAAGGGGGATGTCAAATGTTGGCACAGTGTCATACCCTGACAATCCCACCTGTGCTTCAACATTATCATCATCATCATCATTGGTGTCTGTATGGACACGTACATCCGATTGCATGCAGGAAGGACCCTGACCCACGTCATCACCTGTGGGAGAAAAACAATAAATGTGCTTTAAAACCTGTACAGCACTGCCTAACAGTACACACAGACACACACACACCTCTGTAATACCTACCTGTGCATGGCTTTACAGACAGTCCCATGTATATGATCATGTGTTACCCCATCCTGCATCACACTTGTTAACATACGCACATTGATACCATTCATTAACATCACAGTCCTCTAAATGCCCACACAAGTTGCCATAACACAAGGTCTGTTGCTACTTTACCTGCCTGACCTGTGTGTAGTGGATTTACATGGTCTCACTGCTGTCATTCGGTATGCATCCTCTGTATGCCCGGAATGATGTGCATGGCCCCTATATATGTGGGCTACTATGTTGTATCCATAATAGCTCCCACTGGTGTGTCAAGTGTATGTAATGCTCAGTACATGCCAGCTATGCTGCTCTGTCAGGCCATCATATGACACCTGTAGTATTTGGATACACTCTCTGGTGTTGTCTATTACTTCCCCAATATATCTGTAAAGCTGCATACGTGGGTTGTAGGTGACCTCTCTGCTGACTGCGATATTAAGTGTGTACCTGGAGTCTACCTTCCCTCTGGACGCCTGTTCCATAATACAGACCATATTATACTATTTGCTGTCCTGTGATTACACACGGCAGGTATTCCTGGTGTGTAATGTGTCAGACCATGTCCATGTACTGCATGGTCCCAAAGGAGGGTACAGTCATATGAACACCCCACAATCACACACGTGCATATATCGCCGCACACACAAACAGATACATGCATCTTCCTCCCAACACTTCACCAGAGTGACCTTGTAGGCAAACTAACCACCAGGATGCACACACACACAGACACACACACATGAGGTTGCACAATGATCGTACACACAGTCCTCCTATTACCCATCTGCCAGCATGCAGAACATATGGTACAGAACAGCATGAAGTTCAGCTATAGTCAATCCATGCTAGCAACAGTATACATGCGTGCGATGCATATGTTGTGACTAGGTGATGCCCCTTCCCCTGGACACCACTGTACCCATGTACACAGTATTGCTGTGCACCTGTTATGCACCTTGCCATGTACTGTGCACCACAACTCACAGGTGTACAACCCATTGCGGGATGTGTAGTACTGTGTCAGTTATATCAGCTTTACTTCTCACAGCCCCTATGTTTTTCAGCAACACATAACTGGGATGGTATGTGGACTGTTGTCATTGGTAAATGCCTGATGCCTGATTTACAGCTGTCACCATCAACAGACCATGTATGACCACTGCAGAAATGCTTACACTGACAACCATCAGAGCATACCATGGCTATGGGGGTACTCACCTTTATTGATTTTACACACACATCCTTGATCTGCCATGGGACCACAGCACTGCATATCTTAGCAGTACACAAGCTTGGTATGTGACATATGTCCTGTACTTTCACATGCAGTGTCTACAGATTGTGTTAGGTGTGCGGCTGCTGACCGCTATGCATACACACCACATGGGCAAATGTGTGCACACGCTTATCGTGATGGTTTATTACACCTCTTGTGTGTACTCAGCAGTCACTGCTCATGGCAGGGGTATACCAGTTTGGGACTTCTGCAATTGCCATTGTATGTTCAGTCTACCCTACACATGTCCCCCTATTCTGCATGATTACAAGGTCTACTCATGTGCACATCCCATGGTGTTCACACAATGCCTTCACTATTGCAGTGTGGGTAGAGTTATGGCTGCCACAGGTTCTGAACCTCACTATATGCAGATGGAGCCATTCCTACCAGCCTCCCTCAGCTTTTATGCAGATGCATGACAGGTAAGCCCTACACGTGTCACTCTGCAGTGTCCCATACACTTTACACCACATGTTGCGGCCTAAACCCAGCTGATAATGTGGACTACTGTAATGCCTTATGCCATAGTGTATCTGCAGCAGTTGGCATTGTCCTACAGGTATATACACTGGTGTTGCACTGTATATGGGTGTTGTTCAGAACATGTCACTACAGTAGGCCATGTTCAGCAAAAGTATGTTACTCCTTGTGGATACACTATGCAATGACAGGATGTTAGTTATCATGCAGGTGTGTGACATACCCTTTCAATACCCCATCACGGTCACCCCTGTGAGACCATGCATTTCACAGCAACAATACATGCACATGCACAGCATGCATTGCATTCAGGGTAGGTGTGTTAGATGTGTGCATGGAATATACCATCACCATTACATGCCTGGTGTGTTGGCATACATCTACATAAGACATAGTAATCAGCTACAGGCTTCTGTCTTGTTGTTATCCCAGAAGGACCTACATAAGAGGGTGAGAGATGCAATGTCAGTGAACATACCTATGGCACTGCTACAGGTTGGGTGCAGTACTACCATACATCAATGGTAAATTCCCACATTACTACCACACCTGGACATCTGTTTATCACTACAACGCAGCAACACAATATATCTATGACATGTCAGATATGCATGATCTACCTGTACCACTGCGGATTTTTATACAACAGTGGTCAACTGATGTGGCCTGTGTCCTTACCTGCACGCTTCTTGGCTGGTGTGTGGGTGACACCTACCTCCACGAAGGGGGTCCAATGGTTGTTGGTGTTCCAGATGGGCAGGTGCCATGAAGCTGGCCAGGAGTTCCACCAAATGTGCCAGGGGGGATGGATGGCATGCCCCCCCGTGTGGTGAGGTGATTCCCCCAGACTGCAGCAACACACCGATGGGCATTGCGAAGCAGGTTGCTGCAATGATGACAGACCTGCTCATAACTGAAGTTATGCAGACTGACATCATTGACCCTGTGGACTAGGTTGTTCCAAAGGGCAGTCCGCTCCTGCTGCTTATGGGCTATCCTGCCAAAGAGCACCTGGTAGTGCTGTACCAGGTGGTTGATGATGACCTCATTTTCATCCTGTGAATACACAGGTAACCTGCCATGTGACATCTTGCCTGAAAGACATTAAGATGGAAACAGGCCTGAGCAACTCATACGGCAAAGTAACTACAGTTCGTAATACACATCTCTGTCACTCCCCCACCATATCAGCTTCAACAGACTATACACACAACTCATTAGGTATGGCTATAGCTTAACTACCTTTTGGACAGCTTTTTTATTGTACCACACCTTCTGTTATGTGATTGTAGCCCTGTCCCCTGTGTGGACACTATCATTGCTGACCTGTTACAGACTATTCACCTGCATGCCTTTGTCAGGACCACTATGGTTACATATATGCCAGTGGTATGGCTGCTCTGAGGTTGCTGCACATCTGTGTTATTGGGGATATCTATGCAAGCTGTTGGACATGTACCAGGATTGTGTAGACTATTACTAACAACAAATGTTCTATAACAGTGACACAATAACATGTATATGTTCTATTGGCCGGCTGATCCACCTCTCCACACCCACCTGCCCATGACACCTGGCCACATCACATTTGTGTGCCAACCTGGGGCCTCCTCATGTACTGCTACAGTAATACCAATAGTTGGAACCACCCAGGGGATGTTGGGCCCCCTCAGGGCACACACCAACTTGTTCCTGTCCCCTGAGCTCAGGTCTAGGGTCTATTCCATACCGGGCTCCACAGACACATGAGGGATGTGCTACATCAGTCTGAGGCACCCAGTATACATTTGCATGGCCAACATGCTCCTCCTGCTCAGCCTCCAGACCAGGCATCTTCAGGATGTGGTCTGCTGTTCTGAGTGGCAGTTGGTGGGAGGCTTGTTCACATTGTACCCATATTGGGGACCATGGGGTGTCCACATCACAGACCACACACACATCCACTGTGTTTACCCACCACAAGTCACATACCACCTCTGTAGACTGTCTTCTATATCTACCAATCCTGACCACCTCCACATGTGTACCTGACATACTTCCTCATATTCCCATTGCATACTTCACAGATGGGGGCAATGTGGTTGCCAAGAAGGGACAAACATGTGACATAGGCGTCCATGGTGCACATACTGTCAGCTGTAAATATCTGTATATATTGCTGTGTGTACTGCTGCCTCGCACATAGCACACATCACTGTGGTAGTGATATAGAGGACATGTCTTTACATACATATATGCTCGTGTGTGTGTTTGTACATATCTAGACATGTGCATGTAGGTATATATCTATATGTGTGTAGATATGTGATGTCATATATATATATATATATATATATATATATATATATATATATATATATATATATATATATATATATATATATGTCTACAGATGGGTATATGTATATTTCTGGACATACATGCTGATATACATATATATCCTTATATATTATATATGTGACATATGTACACATATGCATACCTATATGTGGGGTACATACAGACGTCAGCTCCATAATCTCACAACACCTTCCTGCACAGCTGCACTGTTCTGCTTGCTACAACACAGACAGGTGCCACATATGGACACGGCCTGACATTAGTGAGGTATATGTGGGGCCTGATTGCAGGTAACCCTATTACACACCTATCGCAGTCCAGCTTGCTACATTACCGATTCACCCGAGTATCCTGCCAGTGGTGGGCCGTGGCTCCCACATGTCCATCATAATGGCATTACTCACCCCACCAGCTATTGGCCATGTAATATACATACTTCCCATTACACAACACACACTATGATGACTTACATTTTGTCTGTCAGTGCTGACCTGCACAGTTAACAGCTATGGCCCACTACCCACAGGGACAGACACTATTGTCCATAGCAGTTGTTGAGTTAAACATCATCACTAAACCTGATGGCACATATAACTCATTCTACATCACCTATCACATTATGATTGACAAGGTACTACATTCTAATACATGCACATATACTTCACATACCTGTTGTGGGAATGATGTCTGTATGACTGGCAGCTATTTAAATGCCTGCATCTTCAGCTGTTAGTGTGACAAGCTTTATTTTCTCTCTCTCTCTCTCTCTCTCTCTCTCTCACTCTCAATCTCACTCTCACTCTCTCTCTCTCGTAAATGGATTGAGCTGCTTTGAATAGATTGCAGCCTCGCTTTAGTAGGTGATGCATTTGATCAGGTAATGGCTTCTGCACCAATCAGTGTTTTCCACTTGCTACATGCAGCTTGCTCTGTAGTATTTCCAATTACCAATGTCATGGCAACCACCCACTATAAATCCCTACATCATGTGGGTGTGGTCCCATTACCTTTCCTGTGTGATGGACATCCTTCCTGTGTATGGGCATCAGTGTTACAGACAGCAGGTAGCAATACCTCTTACAGGAGAACTGGCACACTCAAACCAGCTACATATTTGTAGGAGGTTCCAGAACTACAGACAGATTGTGAGTAGAGTTGTGTTATGCTTTGTATAGTACTGTTACAGGGTATGTGTGTACATACTAGTTTACCTTGGAATGCAGTCTGTATGCATAGCTCTCAACTGTGGGCCTATCCTCTTGGTGGCCAGAGGTGTGCCTATCATGCTCTGTCTGGCCACCACACAGGTCCTGTGACAAATATTTCACTGGCAGTGTATGTGTTGAGTGCCATCAATAAATGGCTGCATCCATTTATTTTTCTAACCTCAATTCCCTAACTAAGGGTATGTTGCAGATTATCCTGTAACACCAGTGACTTACTTAGTGTATGGCAACAGTTTTCCACATATGGGCCTTTGTTCCAGCCTTTGTTCTCTACCTACATATCAAGTTTTGCACGTATGACATGCTGTCAGGGGTTGTTCTGTAAAGGGCTGTGAGTATATCACACTGCCATTGCTGCCATCACTCCGCTGCTGTTGTATGCGCCACACATATGGTGGGGCTGGGGCCATATATGAGTGGGCTTTACCTACACAATACATGTGTGCCTTTATGCACTCCAGAGGCCAGTCTATGTAACAGTGGTATATGTCCCTGTATTATTGAGTCTGGGGGGGGGGGATGCACTATAAATGACTTAGGCTGTTACAAAATGTGGGGTATCAGGGGTGAGCTGTCTTAAGGTATCTGGATGTACAGTACCATACACTTCACCTATATTTAAATTACTTACACAAATTGGGTTAATACAGGCCTACTGCCTCCTGCCATACAGACTGTTCTGTTTGTCAATGTGCTTGTGATGGTGTCAGGTATGCCATGTTATGTAACAGTTGCATCCCATTTGGTCAACTGAAGTCTTTACCACCTAGTGATTTTGTACAGGGTGTATATAGAGGCTACTCAACTATACACCTGCATTACTTACAGTTAATTGTTTGGTATCTTGTGGCCCAGTCTGTCTTTACTATTGTACAATATGAATGGCTTGTCCTGGATAGCAACAGCTGTGAACCTTTCCACATTACTATATTAATAGAACTGTTTCACAGTTGCATTACTCTGTTTATATGGATGTCAGTGTCTGAACAGCTACATAACATGGCATATAGAACTGTAATAGTACACAAATAAAGGTTTTCCATTCCTGCAAACCTGTCTATGGTGTTTTTTCCTATGACCTCTCTGTGGGTATATGTTGCAGGCAACGATTGTCATTTGTATGGGTGGCCCATACAGTGTCCAGTTGTTTAGGTGGTAACTGGAGGCATAGTGACTGTTCCATATTGTGTGCACCTTCTACATATGTATCTTACTGCACATATCTCTGCGATTGTATGTATAGTCACATGTATATCTATCTATCTATCTATCTATATATATATATATATATGTGTCGATGTAGGCATTTGCGTATATATATATATATATATATATATATATATATATATATATATATATCTATATATAAAAATATATATATGTTCATACATATTTATATATATATATATATATATATGTATGCATATATTTCTAAATATATATATATATATATATATATATATATATATATATATATATATACACACATATATATACATATATAGATATGTTGTATTTGTTTAGATATATTTACACACATATATCTAAATGTTGGTATACATTCTCTGTACTGTTGCATGACTGAGCTGGATGATATGTTTCTGATAACATCAGATGTATGTATATTTGGTGGTTTAGTGGTAAATCACTTTGTCTATGGTGTGCAGGGTTCTGTGTTTGAGCCTTGCAGAAGCTGTTTATTTTGTGTCTGGGCATAACACGGGCTGTTGGATATAGAGTGATTAAGGCACTTTAAATCAGTTGTAAGCAGGTTTGTGCATATTTGCATGGAGGTAAGCACTGCTAAATTCCTGCCACAGTTTCTTATACTCAGTTAGTTTCTAAATTGCTTAACCAGTGTAGGCATTGCTTATCCCCATGCAACCAGGCTTAGACCCACTTACTGCTGCTTAAAGGTGCTTACTCCCGCTTACCCCGGTGCTAATTTCTTTGAAAGATAAGAAAAAAGGGTTGATAGGAAAGTGGTGCAAAAGGGGCACAAAGAGGGAAAGACAGTAGGGAATATAGCCAGGGATGTGCAGGAAAGGTGTAGGGAAGGTCCATAGCTGCTCATTTCTTCTACAGCAGCAGCTGTGCATATACACTGAATTTGAAGGTAGATTTGGACACTCAAACCCCTGCGAGAGGGGTGAGGACAACAATAATAAGTTGTGATGCCTATTAGACCAGATTACATGTGCCCAGTGGACATGTGTGAAATGTACAGCTATGTATGGGGTGTAATTTTTTTGTGGGAACATATTGCCCTTTTTTTTCTTTTTCCAGGTGAGAGTGGGATGTTGGCGAGGGGTAGTAGGTATTTTTGGGGATGTAGGTTGGGTAGGTTAACAGACAAGACACACAAGACACATACAGGGGCAGTATATAACACATGTGGAGGGTAAACACGTTGATGGGGAGGGGTGTTGGGATATCGGAAGCCCACAATCCCCCTAGTTGTAACAGTGGGACTGAGGTCCCCACCCATGGGATGTCACCACTGCATCTTCATAGCCCTAAAGGTGGCTGTACTGGGGGCTGAGCCACAAAGCCAGGCTGACTCTCTAATCACAACACATGGCCCTTAAGCTGGCGTAGAAGAACACCAATCTGCTCATTGATTACTCTACGCATCATGACCTAGATCTGGCGACTGGTGACAGGTGCCTGTCAATGCCCACTCCCAGGGTGGGGATAGCTCCATCCCCTGAAGTGGTTCCACCTGAAGGTGGTGCAAGACCAACAGACAGGGAGGTCTGGGGTTGGGCCCCAGACATGCTGGTGCCTGGTGCCTCTGCCAGCTAAGGTGAGACAGGTGGGTGCGCTGGGAATGGCCTTCCCAAGTGTGCTATAGTGTTTATATTTCAACATCATATATGGGTTAGTAATAGTCAACACATTCCAGGGTTATTTATAACATCATGCATACATATTCCCTTTAACCTAGACACCAGATAAGGAATAGTTGCATAGCAAACAAAACACATGCATATATGGGACCACAGTGGTAATACTAACAGCATGTAGGTAAGTTGATGGCACCATGACAACAATGTTGTAATAATTCAGTATGGCACATGCATAGGAACCATTAAAATATTTATCAAACAATTGGACGTTATTAGGGTCAGTACATACCAGTTGGGGTGGGTATGTTGGTTATTGTTGGAGATGAGGTGGGGGGGAGAGAAATATGTCAATTAACAAGTAGTATATTCCTGTATTTCACATTACTTTCCTAGTCAGTGCTGTTATCTGTACCTTACAAGTCTTACTACACTACCCTATAGACATATATTGGACAGTGATATGGCTGTCGACATCATTACACATGAACCAGTTTTACCTGCAGTATACACCATTTACCTGGTATACCTGTGGAGGGAATGTTTGTTAACACTGACTGTTTGTACACATACGCCCGGATTCCAGGTTGATGTTTTGCACTATGCTATCCAACTCTTTCTGCACAGACTCTGGCCATGTGTTGACCACATGCTGGTTTACCTGGACATATCTAGAATATTGCCCTCTTCTACCATTAGTGACCTGACACACACATATACATGCTTTCTTGCACAGTTATATTATGTAGCACAATGTGGGTGACAGTGGCCAGTGATACTTTATTATTCATAGAAACTGCAACACTCTCAATCCCCTACAATACCAGGGTGGACAGTACCAGTACAGGTTATATTGGTCTGTATTTCTCAGCACAGTGTTCATATCCAATGTACCTGTGGGAGCAATGTTTGTTAGCACTACCTGGTTTTGCCACACAAAGTTCTAGATTACACATTAGTATTATGCACATACATCTCACTCTGTTACTGTACACACACTGGTCACAGCTTGACAACATGGGAGTGTAGATAGGACATACTTGAGATATTACTCTCTTAACAGTTTTGGGGGTTGCTACAGTGACAGGTGTGTTCTCATGATGGTTGACAATCACTTGTATTCCCTGTTTCCTGGCTACACATCTGGGATCATCCCACAGATTTACCAGGGGAACAGGGGACAGGCAGCAGATATGGGCACATATACTGGACATTCTGGCCTCATGTGTACAGTTGTGGGGTATGAATATGTATGCAGTCTAATTCCACTCCCAGGATTCAGATCATGGCTCTGTATGCTACAACTTAAACACTGCCCATCACAGTTGTGTCTGCTAAATTGATATTGCTGTATATCTCCAATCTGCTTTCTGTCTTATTAATCCCATGTGCTTATGCATTCTGACCTTGTATAACAGCACCCTTATACAGATTTCCTAGACAGTTATATGTTGTAGGACAGTGTGGGTGACAGTGATGTGTAATACCTCATTATTCAGAGCAACTGCATATCATTCTTGTATTTCTGGGCACAGTGTTGGTATCTGACAGACCTGTGGGAGGAATGTTTATTAGCGCTACCTGAATGTTCCCACACATAGTACCAGCTTCCACATTACCATTATGCACATACATCTCACTCTGTTACTGTACACACTCTAACCACAGCTTAACAACTTGGGGTGTAAATGGGGCATACGTGGCTTCTTAGTCACATAAGGTATTGCGGAGTTACTAGTGTGCCAGGTTTGTTGTCATAGATGTGTGTCAATCAGTTGTATTTCCTGTTTGCTGCCTATACATCTGGGATCATCCCACTGATTTCCCAGGGGGACAGGTCGATAGGTAATAGAGATTGGCCACATTCTGGACATATCTGTACAGTTGTGGGGTATGATTCTGCATGTAAACTACTACCAATGGCAGGATTCGAATGGTGACTGTGTGCGCTATTCAGTTTTTGTTGTCTGCATTTTCACTATTTACTGTCTATGTGTCTCTAAGTTGTACTAAATGGCCTCTGGGGATTACACCTGTCATATACAGGCATTCCTACACATTCAATTTGTGGAGCATGGTGTGGGTAACAGTGCTTAATACTACAGTAATATTACATGATTGCAAATCTACATTACCATATGAAACCAGAATATACACAAGCAGTCCAGCAGCTAGACTTGTTTTGTCAGGATATTACACTGTTATTGCCATATAAACAACATGAGACTCTTCCTGCCATATTTTCTAGTGTATGCGGTACTTGCCGTGAACAATACAGGTTTTATACTAGCAATTAATTTACTACTACTTTTATTTTTATTTCATATGACAGTAAAAGCATGAGTATTACTGACCTGTCTTGTGTCTCAATAGGCCTCTTGGTTCATGGCCTGCTCTATTGCAGCTGTGGGGGCCATAAGAGGAATATTTAGCCATACCTATCCATGATATACCTGAGCTCTCACTTATTACACACATACTGTTGTGATACTTATACACATCTGGAACATCCCCTGATGCTCTTGCCTCTCGAAGCCACTCCTCCAAGAGGTCCCCCTTCAGCCGCTTCATGTCAGCCTAGTGGTGCCTGACCTGCTCACCAGTTCAGGGTATGCCAGTGGCACTGGTGAAGTCGCGGGCAAGATGGTCCCAGGCCTCCACCTTATATTGGGAGCTTTGGTACTGGCCCTGCAGCAGTCTCTCTGCATGGTCTTTAACTAGGAGTCCTGCCATGTCCTTGGACTCCTGGATGCAGCAGTGCTGTGCCCAGAAGCACACTCTTTCTCCCCTTACTGCCATAGTGCCTGCAAGGGGAAGCAACAACCAGTTATGAATGTACTCCTGCCTCTTGGGTTTAAGTAGGGCCTCTTTCCTGCACTTTTCCATGATTGGCCGGTTTTGAAAAGGCTAAGCTGTGGGCAAACCTGCTTACCTAAGGTCACCATTGTATAGAGGGGTATACCACTGGGCACACAGAGTTAGCTGGTCTACACATTGCTCCCACCTCCTACGCTGGCCTGTGCAATGCTTAGCATTGCTTACAATAGACCTTCATTACACCTTATATGTATTCTGGTATCCCTGATTGATGTGTACGTACATTCTGTGGGGTCCTTGTGTTTTATTGGGTACTTCAGTACTCTGTTACAGTTACACCTCACTTCTGGGCTTACTGCTGTACTCCAGTTCACATATTTATGTTATGTAGTGGGTTACAGCACATATGACTGTATACTGATGCCTTTCACAGGTTCAGTTTGGTTATACTATGGTGGGGACATGTTTATTACTACCTCATTCTTCTGTACTTCTGTGATGGCTTGGTGGATAACTACTGGGGCTATGGTGTATGAGGTCCTGGGTTCGAGACCTGTATGGTTGTTTATTTTTTTTGATGGGCAGAACAAGGGCCATTGGATACAGAGTGATTAAGGCACTTTTGTGGTGTTGTAAGTGGGTTTGTGCAATGGTAAGCACTGCTAACCTGCCGCTACATCTGCTTACAGAGAGTTAGCTTTGGAATTGCTTAGCCAGTGTAGGCATTGCTTGCTGCTATGAAAATGAGCTTATGCTCACTAACTAGTGCTTAATTATGCTTACTTCTGCTTATTTGTGCTCAGACCTGCTTACTAGTGCCTTATTCATTATGATACTGACTCCTCACATGTGCATTTACTGCAGTACTCCAGTTCATAAATATATGTTATTTAGTGGATTATGCAACAAAAATTTTGGTCATAACGTGCTTTGCCATGTAAAATAGAATGTGCTACAGTGGGACGCAAACCAGGAATGCCTGTTCGTTAGCTAAATGTTCTGCCCACTACACTATTGCTGTGATGCTTCGTTTGCATTTATCTTACTTGTTATCCTCTTCAGCCTTTTAAGCTGCTTTAACCATAGCTAAGTGATGGGAACACCCGCGCACCTACGGTTAGCTTCAATCAGATTTAAAAAAATAACTTAGGGTTTCTTCATTTTATTACTACATTCTGTTGCTGTTATAAACAAGGAGGACTGTTGGTGGTGACATGCGGACACCTGTGAGCGGTATCGCTCATTGCATACCCCTTTCTACTGTTCTACATTGCAGGGGCTTGTTTATTCTGTGAAAGCTCTGCTATCAGGCACACACCCTGCACTTTTACATGCTCCATGTAAGCCTAGGAGCTTGGGCAGCACGCCTTATTAATATGCATAACACGCTGCCGTCCTGCTCCTAAATTGTTGCTTCCATGCAGTACTAAGCTAGTCCTGCATGAAAGTTTAGTAAATCCGGGGGTTGATGTGTGCAGTAGGGACAGGTTTAAGACAAAACTGGGTGGAATTAGTAGAGGGGGAGGGGGTCAGAAGGGGAGAGGGAGGTGTTGCCAGATATAGTTAATTTTTTTATAGAGTTGATGAAGGAATTAAGGAAAGAGGCAGTGTCAGTTGGTGAATTGTTAGGAAAGGGGCTGAGGGTAGAAGGGTTGCCCAGATAAAAAAGTTTGTTGATACTATTCCAAATTTTTTTCATGTTTGAGTTGGGGTTATTTAATGATTTTGATAATATTGTTTTTGTCCAGATCAACTTGTTTCTTGATTTGGTTTGTAAGTTCTCTATAGGTTTGGAGATGGTAATGGGAGTCTGTTTTTTTTTTTCAGGTTTTCCGGGTGTTGTCTCATTTAAGCATTAGTTTACGGATGGACTGGGTTAACCATGGAGCAAATTTTGTTTTTGTTCTTATTTTTCTAGTGGGGACTAAGGAGTTAAGATATTCCAGAAGGTGGTGTTAAATTTGGAGACAGCCTCATTGAGAGGGAGGGTGTAAATGAGTGGGAGGGTGTAAAGAAAGGACCAGTTAGAGCAGAGAAGATTATTGAAGGTATCTTTGCAGAAGTTAGAGAGATTAAAGCTGTCTTTGTGTTGGTAAGGTTTTAGCAGATGAGGTGAGTGTCATAACATGTGGGTAGGGAGATGGTCACTGACGGAGTCAGGTAGAGTGGCGGAATTGTAATACAGATTTGGGTTAGAGGTAAGGATCCAGTCAAGCGTAGTGCTGTTATTTGTGTGTTTATTGATACAGGTGGAAGAGGTGATGAGTTGAGAGAATCCAAAGAGATTGATGCTAGTTTTGACATCACCTAGGATGATAGTCACATAAGAGATATTTTGAGATGCCCAGGAGAGAAAGCGTTTGAGGGTAGGGATGTTATTGCCACGTGGGATATGAATTGCTGCTATGGCTATGTTTTTGTAATTATTTAATTAACAGTTAGCAATAAGAATTTCAGCTGGATGGAAACTGAGAGAAATGTAGGTAGAGGATAGAGAGAAGGTTTGTCAGAGTATATGGCAGCTACACCACCACCACATTTCTTGTGTAACTCGAGGTGGAGGATGTTGTAACCAGGGGGAGGATTTCAGAGTCTGTAATATGGGGTTGTAACCATGTTTCTGAAAGGGTGAGAATGCCAGGGTTCTAGAGAGAGATAAGGGCATGGAAAGAAGTAACTTTTTGCAATACTTTAAATATTGAAGGAGAGTATTTTCAAGGTTTTTGGTGTGAGATTGAGGAGTTTAGATAGGGGTATAGGGTGCAAGGAGGGAGATTGATCCATTAATGTGGTGGAGGTAATATGGGGTGAGTACAGGTACCTGTGGTTGGGTTGGAGGGTGGGCCAAAGTTGGGGTGCATGGGGAGAGGGAGGAAAAAGTGTTTTAAATTTATGTAAGAGAGTTGGAATGTGAGTAAACAGTGAGGGAGCTACTGAAAAGTTTATAGAGGTTAGTGGATGTATTTATTTATTTTATATTTGTTTACCGGGGAGGTCTGACTGGACAGAGCTGTCCATTTTCAGCAGATGTCTGGGGAGAAAAGCTTCAGAACAATTGCTAACATACTATACATAAGACAGATACATGAGCATTGTGGTTTAAAAATTCACTTATAAAAATCTAGCAGATAATAACATATGATTGCATAAGATATTTACATAAGCATAGAAATTTAGACACACAATTGTAATTGTAATGATGGGGGAGATAGTAGGAGAAAAATAGTGGGAGTGATAGGAGGTGGAGTAAGAGAGTGAGTAGAAGGCGTGCATTAAGTAGGATGAGTAACATATTGTATGTTGAATGAAAGAAGTGAGGGTAGGTAAGAGGTAATTACAAGAGAAGGTGAGGGCTATGGACCAAGACTTTGAGAAAGCCAGTGGCGGCTTGTGATATCAGAATGCAGCACTGTTGTCCCCCCCCAGCTGTGAACCACAATGGTACAATCCAATAACTTCCTCACATAGAAGTGAATCTGGACTGCTGCCTTACCAGTCTGGATTCAGGAAGAAGGCAGCAAACTGCTGATGCTTCAGAGGTCTATGCGGTGCTAACCACATAGACTGGAAGGGGCTCAGACTGCAAGGAACATTCACAACTGGGAAACCAGAAGTGTTGCATTCCGGTAACGCAGACGAGCCTGATACTCAGGATGAAGCTGCTGCTGTTTGGATTTTGTTTTATCATCGCAGGTACTCACAAGCTGTTTGGATGGATTATCATATCATCATTGCAGGTATTCCAGCTGGTGTGTGTGCGTATGTGCATGTTTGTGCATTTGTGCATGTGTGTGTGTGTGTGTGTGTGTGTGTGTGTGTGTGTGTGTGTGTGTGTGTGTGTGTGTAATGCCCCAGTTAGGTTTGTACTGGTGGCTATAGAGAGAACTCAGGTGGTGGTTAGAGAATACCTCAGGCTTGAACTCTGTACCCTGGGTGCCAGTAACAAGAGCCTGAATTCCCTACTCACCACCATCTGTGAAACATTTGCAGATTTGTGCCTCATATTTTGTTCTGTTCATCATAAAATCTGTGGTTTCTGAAGTTTTTATTCTTTAGATAGTTGATGGTGCAGTGGTAGCACTGTTGCCTCACACCTAGAGGTTCTCTAGTTTGATTCTTGGCTGGGGTGCCTTCTGTGTGGAGACTGCATGTCCTCCCTGTGTTTGTGGGTTTGCTCTGGTGTCCTCCCATGTTACAAAAATGTGTCTGCAGTATTTCTCCATGGGCCTCTGGTGAAAATTGGCTTTTGTTCCAAGTCAGACTTTTCTGGTTAGCAAATGTTAAATAAATATAATTGACAGGCATTTGCATTTCAGACTTCATATTCTTCAGAAAGTGCATAGTAACACAAAACCTTTTATTCTAGCAATTTTCTAAGTTTATAAGATGAATATTTGAAATTTGTCCATATTTTTGGGACTATATTCCCCCATTATTGGCTTTGTCCAGGTTTTTTGTGCTAAGGTTGAGAGCTATGGTGAGAATTGAATTCACTGAATATGTTTGAGGGCTGTACTCCTCCATTACTCGCTTTGTCCAGGTGTTTTGTGCTAAGCGATTGACAGATATGGTGAGAACTGAATTCACTAAATGGTAGCCATTTAAGTTTCAGTTTTCCTCTCTTTCATAAAACAGCTGATTTGGCATAGTGGTATATTGCTCTGACTGTTTTGCACAGGGTCCTGGGTTCAAGACTTGGCAGTGAAATGTATGGTGGTAATGCAGCATTTTGTATTAGCAACTTTCCAAGATTATACAAGCAATGTTTAAAATGTGTCCCTGTTTTTTGGGCTTTTGCCCTCCCCCCCAATAATTGTTGTCTTTTTCTACATTTCTTGTGCTGCAAAGGTGAGAGATACAGTTGAGTGTTGAGTACATTTTATAAGGAGCTGAGAGCTGCAGGGAAAGAGAAGTTTAGTGCTACTTATGCTAAGTCTGCTTGCATTGTTAATAGCACAACAGATAGTGTACTTCCTTTTTATGCAGAAGGCTGTCGGTTCTACTCCCACAGGGGGTGGATGCTGCCGTACTGAGAATGTCCTCTTTGGTGAAGATACAGGCACTTTATTTGTAGATGAAACAATGAAATATAAAGTTGTTTGCTATGAGCAACCTCTTCATTAGTTACAGAACTCTTTAATGTGGAATTTTATAGATGACTTTTACTTCTGCATTGTGCATATTTACTGATACTGGTGGATTGTAGATGTTTGAGTAGACTCAATTGGGCAGTTTTGTCATTATTGGTGCATGAATTTTGTTTCATTGTTTACTGAAAAAATGTTCAAAACAATACATTTAAAACAGCCTCTAACAACTTACTTTATTATCCAAGTAATATAATTTAATACAATTGAGAAGGTGTATCACACAACACATGTATGTCTTATGTGCAAGGGGCCCAACAGCCCAAAGTTAATCTTTATACTAGCCAAACATATTTTCTTTGAATGTGGATTTCAATGCTGTATCAAGAATGTGAGTTTCAAGGGCAGAGAAGTTTTAATGCTAACTCTGTTTTAATTGTGAGACTGGATTGCATTGTTTAACAGATGTCTTAGTGTTTGTGCTGTAAAATGCAAAATAAAACTTTCAAATGAAATCCAAATCATCATAGAGGTAAGGCAGTATGCCCATTACATTGTTTATGGTAAATGGGGCAAAATAGCCAAGTAATGGGACATTGGAATGGCTGCAGGGGAGAGGCTCCATTCAACCATGATTTTGTGAGGGGGAAGGGTGGCAAACTCAAAGACAGTCCCAGCTGAACTATACCTCTCAACTGTCCAGATTTTCACATAATGAATAGATATTTGCTTCTTATTTTTGGTTTGTTCCTCATAAAATTTGTGGTTTTCTGGCAAATCATTTAGGAATTAAATCACTAAATAATGACAGGCATTGACTTTCAGACTTCATAACCTTCAGAAGAATGCATGCTAAAGTAAGACTTGTTATGCTATAAACTAAGTTTATGCGAGACCAATTTTTAGTACTGTTTGTATGTTCCCCCAGTATATTTGACCTTGTCCAGATTTCCTGCATTAACAGGTTGAGAGGTATGTGCAAATAAATTGCTTTATAGAATTAAGCATATCCAAACCTCCCAACTGTCCCTGATTTTGGCTCAAAATGTTGCTCTCCCTCTAATAATCCTTCCACAAAATTTTGGAAGAAAACATGGAGGGTCTACAATTAATAAATAAGTGTAATAATCAGAGTTATAAATTACTTTTATTTCAGAAATGTATGTAGATTATCTTATTTTGTCAGCTGTTCAAGTTAACAGTATTAATATTAAAAAAGTGTCCTTCCTTTGGCAGGTTCTCAGCTGTATTGTGTGGATACTTTATATTTTTGCATCACATTTTTGGTCCATGTTTCATAAGATTGTGTTTTTTCTGGGAAATTAGTGGCAAATCATTAAAGATTGAAGTTAGAAAATAATGATGGATGTTCGAGTTTCAGATTTCATACCCTTCAGAAAATTCATACTAATGCAAGACCTACTATTCTCTTGGAAAGTTTATAAGAGCAATATTTAAATATTGTCCTTATTTTTGGGCCTTTGTCCCACTTCTATGTATGGCTTTGCCCAGATTTCTTGCTCTGAATTTGAGAGGAATGACAAATGTGTCAGGGCCATCACAGTCAGCCAGAGACATTTCAAATTGTGACATACTTGTTGCACCCCACTCCCCCATGTAGATGGGTCCAAGCAAGGCAAGGAGCAGTTAGGCAGCGTAGGTGTGCAGAGTATCCTGCTATCCAAGGTAGACACAAGTACTACAGTGGCTTTTCATCTGTCCTTGCTTGATTTTGCAAAATGTTCTGGTTTTCTGTATATTTTTATACTGTTGATTTATGCTGCTTCTTATTCAGAAAATGCCCATTGCTCTGTGTTTAAGTAGCAGTGCTTTCATGACTGTCAGGTAATCTTGTCTGAAATTGTAACATGCAAGTAAGCATTAATAAGCATACTGTTAAAGAATTACCAACATTGAAAGCCTTTTTGTTGTTGCCATGCAGAGAATACTTACATAACTAGATAACGTATACGCCTTGGGTAGTGAAATGCATATGGCAGTATTAAGGACAGGATTACAGCATTTTAAGAAGCTCATTACTTTTGTTGGAGACTTGCAGTCATCTTTGCAGGCTTTACCCGTAAACTAAACAGAAAGCCAATCTACCATGTGTGGTCCATAACCTGTGCAGTAATCCTTTAAGCAATTTATCTTGAGTTTGTATCTTGCTCATTTTTTACTTTGATCATGTTTTCCCCATGAAACAAGTAGATAGTTGTTGTCAGGCAGCTGGTCTTTTTTTGATAAGACACATTTGTACAAATGGGGGTATCACAGAGATTGCTACTTTCAGCATGTTACTTGGTACTTTTATAAAGCTGAATATAAATTATAATTATTACTGCAGTGCAAGGAGAAGTGGTATGAGTTGAGTGCTGCTCGTTTTTCTTATACTTGACTTTGATTGGCATTCCGGTAATGTATTTAAAAGTAATTTATTTTTTTATGCCTTGCAACCTTTTTGTTTCCATATAGATATTAAGTAAGGTGTCTTGCATCCAATGCACTGAAATATTTTTTTTTCTTCTACACTTCATTTTGTCTTGATTGGACTCTCATAATGATGGTTTGGCACCCAGCAGAGGTTATTTAATTAAAGTTCTAGTTTTTGTGGTTTTGAGCATAGCTCCTCCACTTCCCATTGGCTCCACCCATTCAGCTGTCTCCTGCAGCCCCCCCTTTGATTTGAAGTCACCAGCCGCTACTGGAGAAAGCTGAGAGATGAGAAAACAGTCAACCAGCTAGCCCATGTCAGTAGCTAAAGGCATCTTTTTATCTATGTGAACTCAAAAGCAGATTTAGTAGAGCATCAAGGAATTAGAATATAAAATAACTGCAATTTTTGGAAAAAACTATACTTTTGTTACTATAAATGGTAAGAAAAAGGGGGAGGTCCAATAGTGTGCACAGCAGAAGAAATTAGAGTATCACAGAGAGAAGATTATATTAGTCCTACACTGCTCACAGTCTGTTGATAAAAGTCGGACTTGCAGCAGCTTTTACTGGGTTTTATGGGGTTCTAGTATTCACGTTCTTGTATGCAGGCAGTTGCTTCAGAGCTTTTTGTCAGACACATACTTTTTGTCAAATACAGCATAATTTAGGTGGATTCAATTTGGTCATTGTTGTGCAACTGTTGTATTAGTACATGGGAAAGCAAGGGGATGTAGGGGTGAAACCCACTGTAAAGCAGTGTGTGTGTGAGTGTGTGTGTGTGTCTGATTTTGAATATAGGGTGTTTGTGTGATTTTTGTTTGTGACATTTGTGGTGTGTTGTACATGTTTTCTTTCTTTTTTGGAATGTGGATGTTTATGTTAGTTTACTTAACAGTTAAAGAACTGCTCAGGGAAACTTTTTATTTCCTGTGCAGTCAGTAGTAATTAAATGTCATTGCATCTGGATGGGCTTTAAGTCAGTCAGCTGTCAACTGTGTTCAGAATTGATTATAATCTTGTTCACGCACACGCACACACACACACATGCACATGCATACATACATATCTCTCTCGTATCTGTCTATATATATATATATATATCTGTATCTATATATATCTGTATCTATATATATCTGTATATATATATATCTGTATCTATATATATCTGTATCTATATATATAGATATCTACTTCACAAGGCCAAAATCCGAAATAACCGAAGACAAATTTGCCAAGATGAAAAGAGCGAAGCTTTAATTCACTGACCTGTAAAGTGTTTCTCAGGGTAACTAAACGCTTGCCCTACAGTTACGTAAAACATAATACAATGTATCAAACCCACCCAGGCTGGGGATATTTGCCCCCCCCCCAACTATACATACCAACTCTAGTACAGTGGCGAAAAAGGCATATACCAGAATGTTGGGTGAATGTTTACTTTTCCTGAGAAACACTTCACTGTTCCATAAATTAAAGTTTCGCTCTTTTTGTCTCTGCAAATTTGTCTTCAGTTTTTTTCAGATTTTGGCCTTGTGAAGAGGATCCATATATAGATAGATAGATAGATAGATAGATAGATAGATAGATAGATAGATAGATAGAAATATATATTTGACATCCTGTGAAAATTCTAGGAAGTGGAACTGTGATCCATGGAACAGAGAGAAGAGATACCCCATATGAATGGGAATATACATGAATTCAAAAGATTCTGAAACATGTAGATCATAATGCTGGCATACAGAAAAAAACAGGGATTTGGTGGCATACCCTCCTATGTCCAGTGAAGCAACAGGGCTATGCCCATTTATTGAAGTGCTTTAGAGATTGTAAAGCCAGGTTTGACATTTGCTGTATTAACTTTGCAACTTCACATTGTTTTCCAGTGAATGAAATTCCTATAATAGGTAAGACACAAATCAGTCTTTTACTGGACCAAATAAAGCTGACTTACTTCACTGACAAAAAACATTGTAAATTAAGACTATATACAATCTCTGTTAACACAAATAATTTTTCCATTGTCAGTGAGTATGTACAAACATATCTGAATGACTTCTAGCTGCTATGGATAGGAGATGCACAGGAGCTTGTATAGTGTGTGTGTGGTAGATGCACAGATGTCTATGCTTGCTAAAGGATACAATTGTACATTTCTTGGGAATGAGCTTAAAGCCATGTAGTTATGTATGGCCATCCTAGGGAATCTCAGGGACAGGTGGAGAGTTTATAACAGCTCTTACTTTGCAGTCATCTTCAAATTGATCAGCCAAAGGCTCTTCACATCAGCCTTGATATCACATAAGTAAACACAAAGAGATTTAACTCAAAGACGGTCCCTGAGGCACTCCATTGGTAAAACTGTTATGCATGGATACATACCTTTACACTGGTAGTGTGTGTCCTATTAGAAGGCCAGGTTGCTTTACAGCGGGTAACACAGGAATTTAAATTTATTTTGATTAGCTTATTAATAATGCAAGAACATGGGTTGATGTCTAAAACCTTTACCAGGTTGAGATTAGTAGTATGTACCAATTTCCTTTCATTCAATCCATCAGGGATTTGTTCAAAGAAGTTTACTAAACTTAGGAGAAAAAGCCTACCTTTAACGAACCCAAACTGGTTTGGGTCAAGGGATTGTAGACTGCCAATGTCATTGCTAATAACTTCCATAATAAAGAACTACACCAATTTATAGATGATGTTGCTTAGGCGTATGGGTCTACAGTTTAAAGTAGGTCCTCCCTTCTGGAATGTAATGATGTAGCAGTCCTTTAAAACCCACAAATGTATCCACTAGACAGCTTAAGACTGAATAGGTTTAATAGTGAATCACTAAGCCAGTGTGTGCGCATGTGTGTGTGTGTGTGATACTAACAGGAAAGTAACCTGGCATGTTGTCTGGACCTGTATAGGTAGTGTGTTTGGACTTGGCCATATCTCTTTGTCTTTGTGCGAAGGTGATCTGGATGGATGTTGGTATGCTAATTAGTGGAAAAATGTTAATGGGAGATATAAGGGAGTAAAGCTATAACAAAATTTATCCCCTAATATGTTGGCTGAGTCTTCTGGGGAAGAGTATGCATTATATATATTATCTCAGTGCATTGCTATATATTGTTTCTGACATTGTTGGCAGAAGTCTTATGGATGTCTTTTACATAAATGTTAATTTTCAGTTCACACCTATCTTTAGAAGATTTCATTTGGCTTCTATGTTTTTGTTTATCTTAATGACTTTATTTTTAGAGATTAGGGTATTAAGTTCATTATTACAGACAATAAGTTTCTTTCTCTTACTATATAGTTTGTTTATACAATGGTCCCACCATAATGGTTTACTGATTAACCTAGCATTGTATTCATGTCTCATGGAGCCAATACTGCAAATACTTACGCCAACTTGGTAGTTCTGTGGTGGGAAAAGCTATATTTATTCAACAATGAGAAATTCAAGTTTGTAAAATTTTACAGGCGTTTTGTGGACGACATTATGATTGTTTGGGAGGGCACCTTGGAATTGTTTGACATATTTTTACAATACTTAGAAACAACAACTACATTCCTACGTTTCACCAAAGAAACTTCCATTAAAGAAATTAATTTCCTTGATGTTACACTGAGTTTAACCCCAGAGGGCAACATAATTTCAACATTATACAGGAAACCTACATGGAAAAATGCAATATTAACCTTTGATAGCATGCACCCGAGACACATTTTCCATGGAATAGTGAAAAGTCAGTATGTAAGGTTACTTAGATTATGCAGTAGAACTGAAGACCTAAATAAAGAGGCCCTTTCCTTAGAAACATTATTCATTGACAGAGGATATGACCCTATAATGGTCAGGAATATCAAACAAGAGGTATTAGGTGATAGAATATCTGCAGCACACAAAAATATGGACATAAGCCATACAAAATATTATCATAACAACTATAAAAAAGAGAATGCGATGGATGGTTATATTAAATACACTATCACCTATACCAGTGATATAAAGAATGTGCAACAGACTGTTTATGATAACTGGCACATCCTAACTATAGATTCCAAAACTAGGGATATTGTTGGTAGAAATCCTAGATTTCTTTATAAGAACAGTAGAAATCTTAAGAGGATTTTATGTGGTGACCATCATATTACTTTGAATAAGGTGGACCATACAATAAATAGGACTCATAGTAATAGTAAAGGCACATTTCCATGCCTTAATTGTAATAGATGTAAATACATAACCAAAGAGCAATCTTTCAAGCATCCATGTACTGATTATGTCTTCAGGCCACATTCCTATGCCAATTGTAATACTCGTAATTTAGTCTATCTTGCCACCTGTATAAAATGTCAGGCATTTTATGTAGGGTTAACTAAAAGAAGATTGCAAGAACGCATCTAAAATCACTTGTATGATATACGTAATGCTGTGGAAACCAATGCTTTAGCAAAACACATCATGGAATTTTCCACCCATTCGTTTTGTTTTAGAGTTTTACAGGAGGCACCACAGAATGTTAGAGGTGGTGACCCAGAGAATGACCTAGCACTTATGGAATTAAATTGGATATTAAGGTTAGGAGCACATATTATACCAGGAATAAATAATTATCTATCAATTAAGCCAGTATTGATATCCAAGAAATAAAATTTTTTATATATATACTTCTATAATGTAATACATATGTCTCTCGATATACATGATATGTATACATACATATTTATTTTTATTACTTCATATATATTACATATTTATTTATCACATATATACCTGAAGTGTCATTACATATATTGTTTGAGTTTATTTTATGCACATTAGATCTAATGTATTATTTTGGGCTATATGTGTTTTAATATAGGTTAAATTAATATAAGTTTTCATCATATTAATTATGTAACACTCATAGGGTATATAGATTTGATAGAGGTAACCTAGAATACTCAGTTCGCATTTATTGATTTTATTCTAAGGCTAGGTCTCTGCCTTTTTGATGTATATTTTTGTATAGAGCTCAAATAATTTAATTATGTATATTCATTATACTTCATAATTTTAAAAAGTTTTTTAATATAATATATATAGACTTGTTCCATGTTTTACTTTATGGTTTCACATAGTAGAATTAATTGTTATTTTCTGGTATAATCGTGAGCCTTGAGGAACATTAATGGAATAAATAGATACATACAGCTTTAAGAATCATTGACTTCACAGAGTTTTATACACACAAATATTTTCTTAGATAAAAATAATTTTCTAAGCATGTTTTTAACAATGTTAGTGAAATGAATGTATTTGTAGATAAAAATCATAAAGTATAAACTTGTGTCATTTTAAACAAATGAAAAATCTTTTTCCCGCGCTTCAGCGGATGTATATAAACAGAACAGCTGATTTCTAATTGTTATCTGATGAAGCGTGGATGTACCACGCGAAAGCGCTTATTCCTTGTATTCTAAATAAAAGTTATGGACACTTTGAGAGCCGTCTGAGCTTCCTGATTTACTACCAGTGATTTATGCAGAAACGTTTTATTTCCTATTCTTTTGTGGTTGGTACCTCACTACGAACTTCAGCATGTGTGTGTGTGTGTGATACTAACAGGAAAGTAACCTGGCATGTTGTCTGGACCTGTATAGGTAGTGTGTTTGGACTTGGCCATATCTCTTTGTCTTTGTGCGAAGGCGATCTGGATGGATGTTGGTATGCTAATTAGTGGAAAAATGTTAATGGGAGATATAAGGGAGTAAAGCTATAACTAAATTTATCCCCTAATATGTTGGCTGAGTCTTCTGGGGAAGAGTATGCATTATATATATTATCTCAGTGCATTGCTATATATTGTTTCTGACATTGTTGGCAGAAGTCTTATGGATGTCTTTTACATAAATGTTAATTTTCAGTTCACACCTATCTTTAGAAGATTTCATTTGGCTTCTATGTTTTTGTTTATCTTAATGACTTTATTTTTAGAGATTAGGGTATTAAGTTCATTATTACAGACAATAAGTTTCTTTCTCTTACTATATAGTTTGTTTATACAATGGTCCCACCATAATGGTTTACTGATTAACCTAGCATTGTATTCATGTCTCATGGAGCCAATACTGCGCAAATACTTACGCCAACTTGGTAGTTCTGTGGTGGGAAAAGCTATATTTATTCAACAATGAGAAATTCAAGTTCGTAAAATTTTACAGGCGTTTTGTGGACGACATTATGATTGTTTGGGAGGGCACCTTGGAATTGTTTGACATATTTTTACAATACTTAGAAACAACAACTACATTCCTACGTTTCACCAAGGAAACTTCCATTAAAGAAATTAATTTCCTTGATGTTACACTGAGTTTAACCCCAGAGGGCAACATAATTTCAACATTATACAGGAAACCTACATGGAAAAATGCGATATTAACCTTTGATAGCATGCACCCGAGACACATTTTCCATGGAATAGTGAAAAGTCAGTATGTAAGGTTACTTAGATTATGCAGTAGAACTGAAGACCTAAATAAAGAGGCCCTTTCCTTAGAAACATTATTCATCGACAGAGGATATGACCCTATAATGGTCAGGAATATCAAACAAGAGGTATTAGGTGATAGAATATCTGCAGCACACAAAAATATGGACATAAGCCATACAAAATATTATCATAACAACTATAAAAAAGAGAATGCGATGGATGGTTATATTAAATACACTATCACCTATACCAGTGATATAAAGAATGTGCAACAGATTGTTTATGATAACTGGCACATCCTAACGATAGATTCCAAAACTAGGGATATTGTTGGTAGAAATCCTAGATTTCTTTATAAAAACAGTAGAAATCTTAAGAGGATTTTATGTGGTGACCATCATATTACTTTGAATAAGGTGGACCATACAATAAATAGGACTCATAGTAATAGTAAAGGCACATTTCCATGCCTTAATTGTAATAGATGTAAATACATAACCAAAGAGCAATCTTTCAAGCATCCATGTACTGATTATGTCTTCAGGCCACATTCCTATGCCAATTGTAATACTCGTAATTTAGTCTATCTTGCCACCTGTATAAAATGTCAGGCATTTTATGTAGGGTTAACTAAAAGAAGATTGCAAGAACGCATCTAAAATCACTTGTATGATATACGTAATGCTGTGGAAACCAATGCTTTAGCAAAACACATCATGGAATTTTCCACCCATTCGTTTTGTTTTAGAGTTTTACAGGAGGCACCACAGAATGTTAGAGGTGGTGACCCAGAGAATGACCTAGCACTTATGGAATTAAATTGGATATTAAGGTTAGAGCACATATTATACCAGGAATAAATAATTATCTATCAATTAAGCCAGTATTGATATCCAAGAAATAAAATTTTTTATATATATACTTCTATAATGTAATACATATGTCTCTCGATATACATGATATGTATACATACATATTTATTTTTATTACTTCATATATATTACATATTTATTTATCACATATATACCTGAAGTGTCATTACATATATTGTTTGAGTTTATTTTATGCACATTAGATCTAATGTATTATTTTGGGCTATATGTGTTTTAATATAGGTTAAATTAATATAAGTTTTCATCATATTAATTATGTAACACTCATAGGGTATATAGATTTGATAGAGGTAACCTAGAATACTCAGTTCGCATTTATTGATTTTATTCTAAGGCTAGGTCTCTGCCTTTTTGATGTATATTTTTTTGTATAGAGCTCAAATAATTTAATTATGTATATTCATTATACTTCATAATTTTAAAAAGTTTTTTAATATAATATATATAGACTTGTTCCATGTTTTACTTTATGGTTTCACATAGTAGAATTAATTGTTATTTTCTGGTATAATCGTGAGCCTTGAGGAACATTAATGGAATAAATAGATACATACAGCTTTAAGAATCATTGACTTCACAGAGTTTTATACACACAAATATTTTCTTAGAGAAAAATAATTTTCTAAGCATGTTTTTAACAATGTTAGTGAAATGAATGTATTTGTAGATAAAAATCATAAAGTATAAACTTGTGTCATTTTAAACAAATGAAAAATCTTTTCCAGCTTCAGCGGATGTATATAAACAGAACAGCTGATTTCTAATTGTTATCTGATGAAGCGTGGATGTACCACGCGAAAGCGCTTATTCCTTGTATTCTAAATAAAAGTTATGGACACTTTGAGAGCCGTCTGAGCTTCCTGATTTACTACCAGTGATTTATGCAGAAACGTTTTATTTCCTATTCTTTTGTGGTTGGTACCTCACTACGAACTTCAGCATGTGTGTGTGTGTGTGATACTAACAGGAAAGTAACCTGGCATGTTGTCTGGACCTGTATAGGTAGTGTGTTTGGAATTGGCCATATCTCTTTGTCTTTGTGCGAAGGCGATCTGGATGGATGTTGGTATGCTAATTAGTGGAAAAATGTTAATGGGAGATATAAGGGAGTAAAGCTATAACTAAATTTATCCCCTAATATGTTGGCTGAGTCTTCTGGGGAAGAGTATGCATTATATATATTATCTCAGTGCATTGCTATATATTGTTTCTGACATTGTTGGCAGAAGTCTTATGGATGTCTTTTACATAAATGTTAATTTTCAGTTCACACCTATCTTTAGAAGATTTCATTTGGCTTCTATGTTTTTGTTTATCTTAATGACTTTATTTTTAGAGATTAGGGTATTAAGTTCATTATTACAGGCAATAAGTTTCTTTCTCTTACTATATAGTTTGTTTATACAATGGTCCCACCATAATGGTTTACTGATTAACCTAGCATTGTATTCATGTCTCATGGAGCCCATTTCTCAGTGCATGCTTTTATGTGAGTATTGAAACAGTTCATAAATGAAGCAATATGTGAGACAAGGTCATTGGAGGGGGGGGGGGCGTTTAAAATTCATCAAATTGTAATTTATTTGTAAACTATTTGCTTCTACAGGCATAAGGGTTTTATGGTCAATCATGTTTTACCCTCATAGAGAACATAACTGAAAAACGGTAAGAGGTGAACAGTGACAGGGCAGTTACAGGTGTGGAGCATATTGTGGTCATACTGACCGACACTCAATCCAGTATTTTCAAACCCTTAGTAAGGATGTTTACTAGTTGGACTGGAAAGCTAGCATTTAAGAAGCATAGGAAGTGTACTTATTTGTGGTAGTGTAGGTTTCCCAGTTAATGGAAGTATAGTTGAAATCCAGCAGCAGAATAGTGCTAGGTTCATTAGTGACAGATTATAGCTTGTTTAGATGTACCTTTTGGATTGTGGGTGACAGAGAGGGTGTATGGTAGTTGGCTATGATATGGCATGGGCTTTTATTTATAGTAAGTAGAACATGGAGGAGCTTGAGGTCATTGTCCTGCCTTATGAGTCTACATGTAATATGGCTTCATAGGAATACATACCCTATCCCTCCAGCAATACAGTCATTTTCATCAGTGGGTCTTAGTGAATGTTAGGCTTTGAAGCAGAACACCGATGGAATACAGTTACAGTAGTGAACCTGTGTTTCAGAAACTATGCATACCTGTATATTTTCAAGGGCTTGGAAGGCTGTAGAGTGTAACTTCTTATTTAGGCTTCTAGCATTCAACAGTGCTACCTTTATATAGTCTTGATTTTGTCTGAGTATTGCAGTAGTTCAAGGAGGCAAATCCTGGCTAAAAAGGAACTATGCGGAGGAAAGAATGTTGTCTAGTATATGGAAGACATGAGAAGAGATGTGCACAGTTCATTGATCTCAAAGCAGGTAGGGCTATCAGTCATCTCATCGCAAGCTAATAAAGTGGACCCAAGTAGAAAGGTGCCAATAACTAAGATACTAGTGATAATAGTTAAAGTCAGTTACCTTTTGCTTGTATTGTGGCATCATTCTCAGAGATGGTAGGATTTTGCTCAAGACTAGTTTTTTACTGACCTCAAACATATATTTTGCGAGGCACCATCATTAATCTCTCTATATCATTTTAAGAAGTGTGTCTCCAGTCATTCAGTCCCATGTACACAATGATCAAGTCACATGTGTACCTTGGGTGAGGGGACTTGAGGGTCTAGTAACATGATTGACTCTGACACCTGACAGCTTACCATCAGCTTTTCTTCCTCATCCCAGTGAGTGCTGCATCTGTATGCCTCACTAAGTAGTTACTTATGACTAAAACATTGAGGTGTTGGGGCTTGCCCTTGCTGCTTTAAGGGTTTTAGTTTGCCAGCTGAGTGAAGCCTAGTTGCACTTCCTCTGTTTCACTATCAATGTTATTTGCTTGTAGTTGTGACACTAAGTATGCTATGGATTTGTCAATGTCTTGGTAGCCTTTCTGGCTTGGGCAGGAATTTCTTAAGTATCTCAACATAACATGTCTTATTTGCTGGTTTAGCACAAGGTTTTGAGCATAGGTGTGTAAGTTGAGTGTCAGTACTGACAATTTGATTAGGACAGTCAATAAATTTAGATAGCACATCGGCCTCTAGTGTTAGTAATTCCATGCACCTCTGGCATATCAACTTAGCTGATGGAAGAAGCAAACTGTTATTAGTAAGCATGAGACAGTTGTTAAATTGCCTCTGGATGCTTGGGCCTATCATGTTTTTTTCCAAATGGTATGGGAAACCGTGACCTCATTGCTTGTAATGTCTGGAGTATAATGTGGACAATGAAATTTATTGTTGGGAACATTTTTTTCATATTAATTAGTAGACAAGGTATGATTTGCTAGTGAAGTAACACAGTGCAGTAGAGATAAAAGACCACAAAAGTGGAACAATGAGTCAATACTACCAGAGTGACAAAGAGACAAAAGGATGTAGTCATAAGGAATCAAGTGAGCAGTTAAAAACTACAGTCTAATGGTAAGAAGTAGCACAATTTCTGAAACAAAATGATGACAAGCTCAGGCTCAGCTGTTACAACAGCAGAGAATTTCAATTACAATGTGTAGTGGGGCAGTTTACAAGCTACAGCAATGAATAGCAATTCTGGATGCTCTAACAACAGTGAGTAAACAGTATGCCTGCAGCAAGAGTAAAACTCCATACTAGATGTAGAGAGCTATTATGTGGAATGTATTTAACAGCAATTATGCAAAATTGTTAACAATGGTGCACAAGTATCTGTATCACCTCTTGGATGCCGCAACAGCAGATAAGTGAAATTGATCAGTCTTCAGTATGTCTATATCAAGAGCAGAAGTCCATACCAGATATATAAGGCTCCTTTATGAAAGTGTTCAAAGTAACAGCCATTCACAAGTGTTCACAATTATTTTCAATTGTCTGCAGCAGTCCTCATGCAAGCTTGTGTAATCATAGCCCAATCATATAATGTAATGATGTTTGCAAACAAAGCATGTTTAAAGAAACAAACCAGAGCAAACAGGCCAATAGTAAATTTCACCCAGTGCAATAGTACCAGCCCTACTTTCATCAAGATATGACTTGCTAAACTAGTTATAAATGCAGAAATATACCAGAACATATAGAACATAGTAGAATCATTTAAAATTAGCTTTAGCACATTGTAATTTAAGAAAATAGTTACTTCCACAGTGTAGTGGAATCAGGTTTTTGAGGTCACATCTAATTAAGTGAAGCCAAATATGTTCATGTAGTGGCAGCCCAGTCAAATAAAATAATGAGATCCTTAAACACATCATGGGTTCATAGTTAAGTACCAGGATAGCCATCTTTGCGGGCTATTTTAAGCCTAGCCATTTTCCTACTCAAATTAACCTTTCCCATTTGGTTACAGATTAGACATACCCATCCCATAGTTGATAGTTATATGTTATCCTTAATGAGAGCAGCTGGGATCATTCCATAGATAAATAGATCACTGTAAGTGAATGAAGCTGAAACCTTTTTCTGACAACAGCACTGCACATACCCACATCAGCCTGTATCCAATAAAAAAGTAGTCCTGAGGAGAGGCCTACTGGTTTCTGTTTGGTTGACACTTTTTCCAGTTTTAAACAAAGACTTCAATAAACAAGTGTTATTCCTTTCTTTTAAATTGCTAAATTACTGCTAAGTTGCCTGAGCTGGATGTTACTACATATGTCCCATTTCTTAACCTGATGGACTTGGTAATATCAAAGCTTTAGAATAAAACAAAAACCGAATGGAAAAAAAATGGCTAAACAAACAAAATGTCAAAATAAACTTTTAATAAAACAAAAAAAATATACACACAAATGCACAGCTTGCGCTTTCATTGTATATAAGAACTTTTTCAGATCAAGTTGCACTAACAAACACTTTTATATGTATGTAGAGTAATCACATGATACATTAATGAAAATGGTTTAACCCTTTCCTCTTCAAGACTATTTAAAAATTCTCCCTATCATTTATTTCTGGATAGACACAGGCATTAATCATTACCTGCCAACAGTATTCCTTATAGTCTAACTCCTCTTCTGCATTCCATTTGTTTCATAAGTAAATACTTGATCTACAATTGTAAACGTATATGTTATAAATTCATTAGAATGCTCCAAAACTGCATGCTTAGCTTTCTTTAAAGACAAATCCTGATCATCTAAATGAAAATTTAAAAGTGAATTTTAAAAAATATGACACTGAGTTAAGTTATTCCATAAAAGCTAACAAAACAATTTTAGTCCCTTTCCAAACAAAAAGCAAATCATCTATAAAACACTTGTACATAATTACATCCTGATAAAATTCAGAACCATAAATATATTCTTGCTCTCAGCTCATCATAAAGACATTGGTGTAACTGAGGGCCATCGTTGCCCCCATCGCTACACCATTGACTTACTTAAAAGTAATTTCTTCAAATTCAAAAAATTATAAGACAAAATCACACTTAAAATACTATCAAATCAATGTATTCTTTCAATATTAGGTTTACAAATCCTAAAAATATTCAGTTAAACCATTATCAGTCTATCCTTCCAATAATCATTCTTCTATCGGTGCATCAATTAAATTAAAAGACCTATTAATTTCTTCTCGACCCACTTCAGCATAAAATCTTTCTTCACTAAGCAGTTTCATTATGCTTTGGTGGTAGAAACTAAAATCCATGACCACTACTGCATTACCTTTTTCAGCTATTGTTAACAAATATTAGGATCATTTTTCATTTCTGACAATGCTTTTCTTTCACTATTAGTCATATTGTAATACCCATTGTTAGTCTTGGTAGCCAGTAAATCACGTACCTCATTCTCACAAATAACTAAAAAAGTCTTCAATTTAGACTTCAAGGGTGGATTAAATAAACTAGGCTTCCTAAAAAAATAATTATAGTCTCTTGCATAATCATCTTTAAGTTTTGCATTATTCAACACACATTTTAAATTCAACTTTCGTACATAACTTCTTAATGCATTAATAACTGCCACAACATCTGCTTGTGCTGATGACTCAAAAGACAAATCTTTACTGAGCTTTAGAATAGTTTGTCTATGACTGGTATTATAATTGTGTTCAAGGTGTAACATATTTGTGCTACTATGTAACAGAAGCAGTATTCATCATTCAAAAAGAGAACATAGTCAGTATTGTTGGCTGATTGCTACAAAGCATAGATAAAATTGTATTAAATTGTTTCTATAAGTTCTGATATCTGAACTAATACACACTGCTACTTCTGAATGTGTTTCTTTCGATCACTAAAAAGTTGGTCAGAAACTTTTTCCATTCTGTCCTTTGTTTGGGAAGCAACTCTTTTTTTCCCTTGCAAGTACTAGAATATCTCTGCTCTTATATGTGCCCTGTGTGGTCTCTATAAAGAGGAAAAAAAACAAAAAAACACCATTAACCTTACACATTTAATAATGCACGTTCCTAATGCAAAAAAGGTGATGGCGTTATTGTATTAATTACATTACTTAACATGAGTAAGTGAATCCTTCTTATCTACTCTGTGTTAATATTAATTGCCAAGAAATTATTTAATAAAATTGCTTCACCTTCTGTAGCAGTAGATTTTCTGCAACATTTTCTTGTGACCTCTACACTAAGGGTGGTATTCATTGTCAGTTTAAGAATGTCTTATGGGTGTCTTCTCTGTCTGCAAATGAGCATATCTATGTGGTGATTCATAGAGGCCTTTTCCATTAATACTCAGTGGCTGTGAAGAAGTGCAATCAAATTAACTATAATCAGATGTAAATGAGAAATTATGTGAGGTGGTATATGATACATGTCCTTTTACCTTTTTGTGATTCATAGTCAAATGTTTGTACCATATGCACATCTATTTTAAAAAGCATAGCCATACCTATTATATCTACCTTGAAATCTGCGTAGATGCTTGCTGACCCTGTAAAAATGGTTTAAGTTGTCCTTTCTCTGCCTCAATCACTTGTTCTATACCATCATTGCACAGTCGTACAGAAATGTTTCACATAATCATCAGTCACATAACATCTGCCATCCTCAGAAAGAAAAAGTTGTGTGACACAACATCCATAAAAATATACACATTCAGAGACCAGACAAGTAAAACTGTGCTGAAGCAAAGCATTCACAATAGTAAAGAAAATGGTTTAACACATCCATCCTTTTGCTAGTCCCTACCACATTCGTGTAATCATAATCCTGTCAATGACACTCAGAAATTTCGCAGTAAAAACACAAAGTACCCTTGCCACTTCAGTACTTTGATTTAAAATCATTGCATTTCTACCATATGCACAATTGCTAAAACACACCAAGGTAATTTTTCACTGTGATCACTAGTCATTTCCATTTCTGCTGTAATGATTTCCCATTTAAAAATTACTACTTAAAGTATTCAACAAACCCATTGTAATATGTGCATCATATGAATAAAACAAACATTTATTTAAGTGTACTCAATAATCTTACCTCATTATGAATTATGTCATAATAAGTTCCCAGCCCCTTCAATAAACACATCACACAGAATGGCATTTGACGACCTTTATTAAACTTCCATAAACATAATTTTATTAACCAATATTTATTAATTACAACCAAAACATGGTAAAATTAAGAATAACCTCCATGTTACATTAACTAGGACAGCGTGACCCCTTTTCATCCTGACCCATTAAGCAGCATCCATACTTCCACTTGCTTACTTATGAAGAAGCGTACCACCACTTACTTCATTTATGATTTGTTGAATTACACATCCAACCAAATAAGCAGCTTACCTCTGCTCCCTTATTTTACATATCAAGCAGCGTCCAACCATTCACTTTCTTTTCTCAACTCATTGAATTGCACATCCAACACCAGAGGGGGGAATAGAAGAGGGCAAGCATGCCCCTTTTCTTCACCCTGACCAGACTGATAAAGTAACCACAATTCCCACTATTCCGCCACAAAAAGGGGAAGGAGGGTGGGTAACAAGTTCACACCAAAATTTGATTCCTTCCCCAGTTACACTTGCCTAAACCCCTTAAGCCCCTCCCTACCCTTACCTCATTTCCTCCCAGTAATCCCTCATTCCCATTTAACCCTTTCACCCCCCACCCTCTTAATTCCTGCTACTATATTTTTCTGACCCCACCTGAAGATGTCCCTGGACAAATTGGTTTGTTACCAAATCACATTTTCTCAATTTTTTCTTACTTTACAAAGTCTGCTGATTCCAAAATAATTAGCCATGTAATTCCTGTTATAACAGATTATTAAACTATTAAACCTAAGGACATAAGTTCAGGGTCCTCTGCGTTTTGTATACACATGAGGCCATTTTACATGTATATCTATGAAGTGTGATACTACTCCAATGTCTAAGGTGCCTTATAGATGCAATAGGTTTTTCCTTAACACTTATCTTGAAGTACTTTGCACTTTTACCTTAAGTAGGCATGTTTATCAACACACTTGTGCATTTTCATAGTTGTTGAAAGTAACATAACCTAACCATATTTACATGGATTATGGCTACTGTCAGCCAAAACCCAGGGCTGTGAATACCACCCTAAGTGTTCAGAGAACTACATATCCTGCTCTCATATTCTTATATTTTTCTGCTAACTGCATACTTTCCCTTTTTTTTTGCATTTTGAGATTAATGGTGAGAGAAGCAGTCTTTAATGTGATAATTTCTTTTTTTTATATTTCTTTTTATCTTTTTATTTGACACTTTACTAGTAGCCACATTTGCCTTCTTCCTATCCTACAAGCTGAAATAGACTTAGGGATATTGAAGACAATCTCAAATATTTTGTTACCAGTGTTATAAAGAATGTTTTTTCTGCTCAGGCTACCATAAAAATGAACTTATGGTGGTGATATTTGAATGTTTCTTTCTCAACTTGTGTATACTTGTTTCTTAGTTCTATAAATTACTTGTTTGCGTTATCTATGGCTGGCTTTGTTCCACTTTGCAGCTTACTTAATATAGAGCTCATTCCATCTGAAATGCCACCAAATTTGGATGTTGCCACACATTCTGTATTAAAACAAGCAATTTGCAGATTCAGACTATCATTTGTTCCTTAGCTTTCCTGATGTTGTCAATGGTTATGTGATCAGACAACTTCTGAAGCTTTTTTCAACAATTCTTTTCATGAGTCTATTACTGTTCTGAATGTTTTAATAAGATCATAACTTATTCTGTTATATTCTGCTGTGCATACTTTTTAAAGTATTGTAATTTTCCTGCATTGTCTTTGCATGTGTTATGGTTTTATTACAGTAGTTATTGCCATAAGTACCTGTCGTGTTGTACTTTGAAATATTTTTGCTAAGGAAATTATTTGAAATAGAAGTCAATTGCAACAAATTAAGTATATTTGTTAGCAACATATTTTTTCTGCTGTCATTGTGTAGTTCAGCAACAGTTTCTTCCTTCTGTTGTATAGTTAGTTTATGGCAGGGGACCACTTTAAAATATATCTTTGAAAATGCTGTGCTGATCCATTCAGTTGTGCTAAGATACTCATTTGTTGGTGCACCTGTGGGCTGCTTTGTTAGCATATATCATAATTTTACATAGTAGGGGGTATTCAGAAATGTGTGACAAGCTACTCAGTGCAATTCGGTTTATTTTTAAATGCTTGACCTTAACAGAAAGTGAGTAGTCTGAATAAGAACTAAACACTGTTACCATAAGTGCAAAATGATATAATTAAAATGCCTGTCTTGTCATATTTATCCCATTCTGTGAAATTTGTATAGTTAAAAAAAAAAAAAAAACTCTCTCTGAGTAACACTTTACACGGTGTTACTGATTTATGAATACATTCAATTCTGACCTGCTAGATTTGTTCTGATTTTGGTGGTGTTACAATTACCGATGTCCATGGAGTTAGCCTGGTTACTTTTAAAGTTTTTTCTTACCATTTTTTCCTGAACTGGAGCAGAGTCTCATATGATTGTGGGCTAATAAAGGTCATTAAGATGGATTATTACCTGTTAGTCCTTTAATTTGCTTTTTCTTTTAAATAAAGTATTCTGACATTAAGTTGTCAAGTCAGTTATTTGTCGTTTGCTTTATTTTCTGTATTTAAGACTTGAACAATGCCTAATGATTGTGTTCTACAGTAGTTGAGTAAACTTTATCTTCTTATCAGAAGATATACTTTTCAAATGTCTTATTTTTGTTAAATACTTGTGTGGAAAGAAGTTAAAATAGCTTTTCATTGTCATATATGTAATTTGCCATGGCAGAACCACATCCTTTACATGTTAAGTATGACTGATAAAGTCCTTTATTTTTTTATACATGGTTACATCAGTTTATGTTTTTTTTTTATTTTCATTTTTATCCTGGACAGTAAAACAGACTATTAATACTTGCAGACATCTGTTTCACTTAAGATGTAAAGATCCAGAAATGTCATGGTATGTGTACGGGTAGTTCAGACCAATCATATTGTGTCCTGGTCTTCAGTCCAGCATTTTTTCTTAATTTTCTTCCATCATTTTGCACTTGTCCACAGAATCTTATAAAAATAACAGTGCAAAGCAAATGCAAAGTATGCCTCGTTAAACAAATTCAGCTATACTATCACATCAATATGTGGCACTTTTCCCATAATGAAAAAAATGCTTTTATGATTAGTGACACAAAAAATGTTGAATTTTTGTATGTGCTATGCATCTGAATCTAATACTAACAAAGGGCTCAGGTGTTCAAATGTTAATTTCTACCCATCCCTAATGCATGTTTCAGTTGTTTTCAAGTGGCATGTGACTGTGTCAATTTAATTATACAGTAATTTTAGGAATAGTTAAGGATTAATTTACTCCAGAAAATTGCCTTTAGATATTATTCATACAGTTTTATGCCAGTTACTCTTCAGTATTTCAGGCTGCATCCTGATATTGCTTGTTAGCCAGCGAGACAGAGATATTCTCAATCTAAATAGACAAACAGTGACCATGAATATATTATGCTTTCATCTTTTTATAAATAACCTGATACTGCATTTGTATAGAAGCATTTGAGTCCATATTTCCTCTAAATGCTCAGTGGTGCAGGGGTGTTCAAAGTAACTTCAAGTTACCTTATTTGCAAAAATAAAACTACAGCTGATTTTTGTGAATTATATTTTAGTAAAATGTTATGTATTACACAAAGGTTTAAGAGATTGTTTGAACTATCATCACCATGTTATTTAAGGAACCCATAAGTTCTGGATGTAACTTCTCTATATAGTGCATTAATTTCCTAATGCAAAAAACTGCATACACATTTCACAATGCATTTATAATATAGGTTCATAGATTGGTACTAGGCTGTTGATCCAAGGGCCTATACAAGCCTAGCCATAACAATTCCCTGGCTATTTCTTCCCAGAATATTTATTTCCCATGATCCCTTGTCTAGCAGGGTGACTGACATGATCCCTGGGATAGATTTCCTGTCTCCCATCCAATCATCAAGGTTCCTTTTGAAAAGGGCCAAAGAGGCACCCAGCTTAACATGTATGGGCAGTCTATTCCAGAGTATGGGGAGTCTCTGTGTGAGGAACCTATACCTCCAGCATGTTTTATTCATTGTAATGACCAGGTTTAGATCTCTGGAGCATGTGGCTCTGAGGAATTGGGATTTCTTTGTGTAGTATGTCCAACAGCTCTGGGTTTGACATGGCCTTGTATGTTAAGCAAATATTGCCTCTGAGTAGGCAATATGTGACAAGAGTATAGCTGGGTTTTTTTTTAGATGGTCAGCATAGGGCATATGCTTTAGGCCTGTAATTCTTTTAGTGAGGTATTTCTGTGGCCTTTCCAATTGTTGCAGGTGTCTTGTGAGGTACATACCAAATGGTGCATTGTACTCTATAATGGGTCTAATGAGGGATGAGTACAGTGGGACAATGACATCCTTTTTTCTGGATGAAAGCCGTTAGTGATGAGATGTGCCACATAGAAGGATTTTCTGACTGTTGTGGTGATGTGGTTATCGAAGATGAGACCACTATCCACCTGTGTCCCTAAGTCCCTTATCACACTTACGGTGTTTAGTGTACTACCACTTATGTGGTAATTCATTGGTACATGGTTTTTCCCAAAGGGGATAACTATACATTTTTTGGCATTTTAGCTTGAGCGCATGGCTCTGGCACTAAGCATCTGTTCATGTAAGGCTCTTTTGTAGAATATCCACATCACTTGGGGATTCAATAATTGCTCCCAGTTTGCAGTCATCTACGAACTTTGTTAGCCAGAGTCCCTTAGTGCTGGCCTATACTTCAGAGAAGTAGATGCCAAACAAGACCAGTCCCAGGGCTGAACCCTGAGGTACTCCATTTGTCACTTGTCTGGAGCTGGATTTTGAGTCTGCTACTTTTACAGTGTGGGTTCTGTCAGTAAGCCAGTTGGCAACCCATCGAGTGATGTACAGATTAATGCCCAGCTTAGTAAGTTTATCTATGATTCCAAAGTGGGGGATGGTGTCAAAAGCCATGGCGAGGTACAGATAGGCTGTGTGGACTGCCTTACCCTCATCCACAGCTCTGGAGACTGATTCGAATAAGTCAAGTCAGGTTAAGGAGACAAGATCAGCCCTTTACGAAACCAAACTGGGTGGGGTCCAGCGTTTGAAGGTTGCCAATGTCTTTGCTTGTAAGTTCCATCATGATGCATTCCATTGCTTTGCAGATCAGGCTCGTCAGACTGATGGGACAGTAGTTCCTGGGATGCAAGTTGGATCCCCCCTTGTGGAGTGGGATAACTGTAGCTGTATGTCACTCCTTGGGCATGAAGCCTGAGGTGAGGCTATGATTAAATATAACACTTAGGTGAGGTGCCAGTTCATTTTGTAGTTGAGGTGCCAGTTCATTTTGTAGTTCAGGTAGTACACAGCCCAGGATGTTGTCTGGTCCCATGGATGCTGTATTCTTAGCTTTGGAGAGTGCGTATTTTACCTGTGTGGCCATGATTTCCAGAATCTGGCAATCTTTTCATATTGAGATGGGCCCTTTAGGGGGTGACAGGGGGGTGAAGTTGGCATTGAATCGATCTGCCAGGATACTAGCAATATCCTTGGGATCATATATTTAATGCCATTCTGTTGAAACTCAGAGCAGATCTTAGTATTGGCATTTAGATACTTGACATAACTGTAGAATGCCTTGTGGTTGTCCTTGGAATCTTTGGCAATTTTATTTTTGTAGCTAGCTTTGGAGGATTTTATGAGGGACCTCAGGTTCTTACTGAGGCTGGTAAGGGAGTATTTTGCATCCTGGTATTTTCCTCTTTTCTGCAACAGTTTCTTTCTTCTGTTGTATAGTTTGTTTATGGCAGGGGACCACCAGATTGGCTTCTTTTTTTTGGAGGAGAGTCTCTTGGTTCTATTTGGAATGGAACGATTCATGCACGAGTGGATGTGCTCGTACAGTGCTTTAGTGTAGGATTCTGCAGGCAAAGTTTCAGTTCCCGTCTGCATGAGTGTCATGAAGTTTGTCACTTCTGACTTGAGTAGCATGAAGTTGGCTTTGGAGAAGTTTTTTATGGAGGTTTCCCTACCGGGGCATGGTGGTGGGATGTGGACATCAAGGTTGATTAGCTTATGGTCAAACCTGACCAATAAGGGGGTAACCACTGGTGTGAAGCATCAATCTCCCATGTTGGTAATGACTAGGTCTAGGATATTTGAGCACCTGTTGGGGACTATGGATTAGTTGATCCAGGGCATTGGAATTTATGAATTCCAAGAACTATTGGTCAAAGTTGTTGGTACCCGAGTAGTTTTCCCAATTAATGGCAGGTTAGTTGAAATCACCAAGTATTAGGGTGTTTGGTTGTATCTTAATATTTTCCAGTATGTTTAGAAAGGTGGGAGATCTGTAGCAAGCTACAATTTGGATTGCAGTCTTACCTAGTGTTAGTTGCACCTGTAGAATTTCAGATGCATTGTGTTGGGCAACTAGCCTGGAGGTGTGAATTTCCTTGGTGAATATGGACACTCCTCTGCCTATAGTGCTTCAGTCCTGGTTTGGTGGCCAAAAAGTGTGGTAAGAGTTGCAGCCTGGTATTGCAGGGGTGCTCTCTGGAGCCTTGAACCAGGTCTCAGTTACTGCACAGATATCGTTGTTCTACATTTCTAGGAGTGCCTTGAGAGAGTGCATTTTGAGGTTTAGACTTTGAGCATTGAGTAGCATTACCTTCAGATTTTGCATGCTTATATCTGTTATGGTGGTGATTTTGTCCTTTGACCCTTGCCAAAAAAGGCACTATAGGGGTTGCAAGAGCCTTGGCCAGTAACCTAAATCCCAGGGGCGACAAGGTGCAGACCATCTCTGGCAAAGCATCGTGGTCTGTCGATCATGTCTTCCCATTAGACAGATACTGGATCCCCTTAGAATGACACCAGAAACTTAGCCAATTGTTGAAGTCAATCATTTTGTCCTTATAGTGTGGTATCATTCTGGGTGAAGGCAGGATGCTGCTCAGGGCTAGGTTCATAGGTTCATAGGTTCATAGGTTCATACTAGGCTATCTGCCTGAGGAACTATACCCATTATTTTGCTGCAGTGACACTGAGGTAATCCCTGATCTCCCATCCATTGGTCAAGATTTCTCTTGAACAAGGCCAGCGAGGTGCTCTGCCTCACATATACTGGGATTTTATTCCACAGCATAGGGAGTCTTTGGGTGATGAATCTATCCTCCAGCACGTCCTATTAATAGCCGTGTCGAGGTTTAAGTCTCCCACCCTTGTGGCTCTGACGGATCTAGATTTTTGAGGTGAAGCATATTCATCAAATCTGGGTTTGACATGGCCTTGTATGTTAGGCAAAGGTCACCTCTGAGCAATGGCGACTGAATAGAGCTGGAGTTCTTTCAGTCGGGCAGCATAGGACAGATGTTTGAGACCCTTTATCCTTTTGGTGAGGAACTTTGTGGCCTCTCCAGCTGCTGCAAGTGTCGGGTCAGATACATTCCGAATGGGGCATTGTACTCAATCATTGGTCTGATGAGTGATGAGTATAGGGAGACTATGACCTCCCTTGATCTAGATGAGAATCCCTTCATGATAAGGTGGGCAATGTAGAAGGTCTTCCTAACTACTTTAGCTACATGGGTGTCGAATGACAGACTTCTATCAACCTGGGTCCCCAGGTCCCTGATAACTTCTTCTGTGCTCAGTGGATTGCCACCTATTTGGTAGCTAGTAACCTTGTTTTCCCGAAGGGTATGACTATGCACTTTTTGGCATTTAACTTTAGGCCATGGCTCTGGCACCAGTTATCCGTTTCTGTGAGACCCTTCTGAAGGATATCTGTGTCAGATGATGGCCCAGTTTGCAGTCATCTGCAAACTTTGTCATAACCCTCCTGTGTTTGCTTGTACTTGGAAAAGTAGATGCCAAACAAGAGTGGGCCCAGGACTGAGCCCTGTGGTACACCACTTGTGACAGGCTTTGAGTCTGACATGGCGCCAGCAACTCTGACCCTGTGGGTTCTGTCACTCAGCCAGTTTGCAACCCATCTTGTGATGTATGGGTTAACATTTAAGCTGATGAGTTTTTCAATGATACCAGTGGGTATTGTATCGAAGGCCTTCGCCAGATCGAGGTAGGCTGTATGGACTGCCTTTCCCTCATCAATGGCTTTGGTGACTGTTTCGAAAAAGTCAACCAAGTTTAGAAGGCATGATCTGCCTTTGACAAAGCCAAACTGGGATGGCTAGGATCATACCTGCCTGGGCCACAAGATCTGAGAGCTCTTCCATGTCTCTGTTCATATAGCCCAGGGAGGTACGTCTCAAACCATTCACTCCCTCATGGACAGAGTCGCATTTGTACTTGTTTTGGAGTGACTTGAGTGCATGTGTTATGTGGCGGATCCTGGCACACAACAGGCAGTTGACAGTAATTTTTTCCTTGTTCAGCCTGGTGAGTGGAACATCAGTGTGACTGACTATAGAGTCACCTATGACTAAAGTCTTGGGTACGTTGTCTTGTCTTAGGGGCTGTTGTTTGGTGGCACACTGGTGTTTTGAGCTATGTGTCACTTAGGTTGTGATTGGTGTTTGTTTGCATTTCAGCTTTGGAGAACCTTGTTGCTTGGGCAGGTTATTGTTAAGGGTCTCTGCATAAGTGGGTTTAGTGTTTTTATGTATGGATGTTGCCAGCATGAGTTTTGAAGGGCTATGTGTTCCCTGAGGTGTAATGCAGATGTTGACCTTCTCCTCTTGACTGTCTAGCACACTCTTGGCTGGAGAGAGTGTTTCCTCCAGTTTGACTATGTAAGTGCATCTCGCAGGTTGTAGTGTTTTTTCTGTGTGCTCATATGGATGCAGAAAATCAAAGGAAAATAAGATCTTGGACTTGCAGAAGTATATGAAAGATAAATGTTTTGTGATGCCTTTATTATATTTTCATTGCCTTTCAAGACTTCAGGTTGTTAAAATTCTGGATTTATACAATATTTCAGTACAAGAAAAACACCAATCTTGATTACTGATTTGTTTACTGAAGTTGAACGAAATATTTAGTATCATAAGCACACTTCTTGAACAGGGGAATGATTAAATAGCTGTAAATTGGTGATAAGGATGTTTTTGATGTGACATTTTAAAGAGATATAAATAATATATGTATATAAGGAATCATCAGAAATAGTTATTTTACATTCAGAAAACAGATGGAAATCGGTAAAGCCAATGGAAACTATGGAAAGCTAAGTATGTATTTCACTAACAAGTACATTCATGTTTACAGTGCATTGGCAAATGAGCAGCAGTAGTCATCGGTTATTGCCAAAGATCTTCCCAGAAGACGCTTCTGTGTTTTATTATTTTCTAATGTCAAATAATGCATTACTGATCTATGTGAGAACATTCGCTATTTACAAAATTCCTTACACATGAACACTTGTACCTCAGCGTATATAAAACAGAATGAATGTTATTGCAGTTTGTGGAAGAAAAATACTCAAGTAATATTTCAAAATTAATTTGCTAGTTCAGGTTTCAGTTACTGCATTGCATGTCATCCACATAATTTATACTTTCTATTGTTTATAGATCTTGCAAAATGGGGGAGGCAACTGAAGAGAGTCATATCATTAGTTACTTTGTTTTAAGGTGTGGACCGACTATACACTGGACTATACATGGTAGCTTTTATTAGCAGCCCTGGAGAGGCAAGCTATCAAGCAATGAAAGTTAAACAATAGCAGTGTGTTCTTTCCAGGAAAATTATATTGCTAGAGCTCTGTCACAAGAGCTTAAATACTGTGTCTCATGCAAGGTGAAATTATGGGATTGTGAATCCACTAGATATGTTTGTGTATGTAAGTACTCTAGCTAGACATTTTAAGTGTACATATATGGGGAAACATGCACTCTCCCAAAGCACTGGCCAAAGCAGACACTGTGCTCTTCAATACATCCACATTGAATGGCCAAATTGCCTCTCTATCTCTCCTCATCCTATGATATTGGGAATTGGAGAGGAAAGAATAAGCCAGTAAGAGAAGTAGGATTGATGTCTAAATAAGGGAAAAATTTGTCTATATGGTACCTGCATCTTTGCTGAATGGTACTTTGATCGACATCTGTTTAGTTGACACAAATATGTGCAGGAAGAAAAATCCCTGGGTAACAGAATATTCCCTTTCCAAGGTGAATGTGTGATCAAGGGATTCAAATATTTAATTGGTAGGCAGTGTGGGATTCGGGGCGGTTTGGTCCCTGCAAAAAAACATGTTTTCTTCATGTTTGATTCATGCTCAGTGCATGTGTAGTAGTGTGTCAACATGCAAAATGTTGATCAACTTGTATTTTCATTATGCACATCAACATAAATGATATTCATCCAAGCTAATTAAATATATATGATATGAAATGATATATATGTCCAAAAAAGAAGACGGTACCAGACCACAGCTAAATCGACCATAAATTTATTTCACGTAAAAAAGAGAAACCTGGTTAGCACTTTCACAGCCTAAAAGCTGCCTTCATCAGACATTGCAAAAATTCAACTACCCTTGTTTTTAAAATAACTCAGCCAATGAATAAGCATTTCCAATTAAGTGCATAATTGTGCTTAAAGCAACGTACTATATGTCTATCGTGAGTACATTTTAAAATAACACTTTTTACCTAAAAGCATGTACATAATGTATTGGAATGCAATGCCTTAGGATTGTAAATTGTGAAAAAGCTTACATTACTGTCATACCCAGACTAAGCCAAAACAAAAATAATTATCTCTTCTGAACTATTTCAAAGTATTTTTTAAACTACCAATGGCTTAAATATCATAGCATGATACTTGTCTTTTCCAGAAAGAAAAATAAAAAAAAAATCAGTCAAAGAGGAAAATAATGCCCACACAAAAATATCAGCAAGTAACCAGAGCAACAGGGCACTAGGAAGTACCAGAGACAAAAAAAGGTTATGATCCAAATAAAGAAGATTTCATTGATTCCAAAAAACAGCTTTATTAACGCCTAATTGTTATTACCACATTTTCATCCTATGTAGAAGGACTTCATCAGATACCAATACACTCAAATATGTCATTGTTGATTTATTTTTAATGGCGTATAGGACTATATTTATATATTTGATTGTGTAGGAATAAAGTCACTAATTAAGAAATGTAATACTATTTTAATAATAGGGGTATATTTTTAACACTGCCTTTTCAGATAGATTTAAGATTTTCTAATATTTATTTGTGATATGTATTTATGATTAATCAGTTTAGTTAGGATTGTGTGTGTATAAATGAATATGTAATTAAGTATTTTTTTATTAGTAGAAAGGGGAATTAGGAAGGATATTTAAAGGATGAAGTATGTGTGTACTGGTATCTGATGAAGTTCTTTTACATAGGATGAAAACGCTGTGATAACAGTTAAGCAATGATAAAAAATGTTTTTTAGAATCTACAAAGTCTTCTGCATTTGGAGAATATTGCAAAAGCTAACAATCAAGAATCAAGAAAACTCAACCAAGCCAAGCCTTAAATGTTTTCTTTTATGTCCAGAAACATAGCTTATATTTTTGCTAGTATTTTGTGATTATTTTATTTATTTATTTATTGATTTCACATTTGTTTACTGGGAAATTCCATCTGGACAAGCAGTCCTTTTTCAGCAGAGGCCTGGGGAGAAAAACTCCACATATGATAACTATAGTAGTATAATGAGGACAAAGAATACTTGTATGGAAATATAACAAATATTTTATCAGGGTTGTATAATATATCCAAGAAGAAAATAATACAAAGATAGTTTGCTCTAAGTCATGGTATTCATTATCATCTGTGGTTAACACTGCAGAAAGCGCTAAGGAGGAGATGAAATAGAAATTGCCTACTTAAGACAAATAATACCCTGGGGTGGAACAGGAACAGAGAAAGGTGTTTCTTTTACAGCTCTTTTAAATTATGCTGGAGAGATTTTGTTAGTTAGGCTAGACGGTAGGGAATATTTGAAAGAAGAGTATCAGGAAATTAATTCCTGAAGGAAATGCTTTCTGGGAAATAAAGAATATTATTGCATAAAATTCTGCAATTAAATAGACATGCTAACATTGATTTTCTTATTTCTAAAATGCAGCTATATTTTATAAGTTAGCTGAAACATTTACGTCTTGTACATTACCAGGTTGTTGACTCACATCTTCTATATTCTTCATATTGATCACTGCTGCAGTAGTGATTCGTTATATCCAGGGAGTAAATGGATCTGCATTAGTAACTGTATTTAGAGCACAACCTAGAGCTGTTTACTGAATTTCCTGTTTGCACTTATTTTTAAAATCGTTTTTTTCTCAAAACTTGCATTTTATCTGTCTTTGGCCTAGCACTCTTGTGTGGGGTCATTTACTGCACTGTTATAACTTGTTGATACTTGTGAACCTCTGCTATCTCTGAAAAAACAAAAAAAACAAAAAAATCTTGCTTTTTTCCCACTTTTCTGAGATTTAAAAAAGTTCAGTTACAGGCTTGCTGTTCTTGAACTGTTTTGTAAGTTTCTATGAGGCCATTTTTTGCTTGGGCTAAAGGGAAGTCTCTCTGTTGATCAGTGGCAGTGAAAAACATTGAGCAGCCTGCCTGCCCCTGTGGGAGTGGTTACTGACTTGAAACTGTAGTTTTATTGGCCATTTTGGGTCAATTCCAAAACTCCTTCATCTTCCTCTCTTAAAACCATCTTTTGCGCGTTTTTGTGCATAGCGCAACAGCGGGCAACGCCGCCTAATTGGGTTTAAACTATTCCTGGCTCCACAAAGTCTGCTCTTCACTTTTTCCCTTAGAACTGCTCTAGCTCTCAATTTAAACACCATATTCTCATTCTAAGGCCCTTCACTGGTCCAATTAAGTAATCCTACAAGTTAGCACTATTAAACCATAAGCACTACTTACTCTTATACTCTCTACGATTACCCTGTCCACTATTGGTCCATCTTAAATTCAGTTTCCCTATTACTCTAGCATGTCCAAAGGTCAGTCAATGGTTTCCTCTCCAGTCCAGCTGGTGAATCTGGGAATTTTGAGGCAATGTTACAACTGTCTCATGTACACGGACAACCCTCTCCTCCTCCAAACAGGTTCAAATATATGTGAGAGATGCAACTATTTAGCCAAACTGGAGGCTGAGCTCTCTCATCTCAAAACTGGTGTAACCAGTCAGGAGGAGAAGGTAACCTCACACAACACAATTCCAGTATCACATAGTCCCACCACATCAGCGAACCAAACACATAAATACACAAAAACATACTCGGAGGCTCTAAATAAAAATCTACCTAAGCAACAGAGACCTCCAAAGCAGACATCCAAGCAAATGCTACCTCAAAACAAAACACACACAATACATAACCCACAAAGTCAGTGTGCCAAGCAGCCACAGCCCTTAAGGCTGAATAACACACCTGATACTCTTGTTATAGGTGACTCTATTGTCAGACACACTGACGTCCAGCTCATCAGGCTGAATAAAGAGAAGGTCACGGTGAGCTGCCTGTCGGGTGCTAGGATCCGCCACATAATGCAAGCACTCAGGTCACTCCAAAGCAAATACAAATATGACTCAGTCATTGTACATGCTGGTGTGAATGACCCGAGATGTACCTCCCTGGACTACATGAAAAGAGACATAGAGGAGCTCTCTGATCATGTAGCCCAGGCTGGTATGACCCTGACCTTGAGCAGCATCTTACCCTCACCTAGAATGATGCCACAGTACAAAGACAAAATGATCGATTTTAACAATTGGCTAAAATTTTGGTGTCATTCAAAGGGGATCCAGTGTCTGTCAGCCTGGGATGACATGCTCAACAAGCCACGTTGCTTCGCTAGGGATTGCTTGCACCTGTCACCACTGGGCTTTTGGATATTGGCAAAGGCTCTTGCCACCCCCATAGTGCCTTTTTTAGGCAAGGCTCAAAAGTCAAACCCACCCCCATAGACAGCACAAGGAACAAGAAACTAAGGATAATGCTGCTAAACACCAGAAGTCTTAACCTCAAGATGCACACACTCAAAGCTCTCCTCAGTATGGAGAACATCGATATCTGTGCAGTGACAGAAACCTGGTTCAAGGCTCCAGAGAGCACCCCAGCAGTACCAGGCTATACCTCATATCATGCTTTTCGGCCCCAAAACCTGGACCAAACCACAATAGGAGGGGGAGTTTCCATATTTATCAAGGATATCCACACCTCCAGGTTAGTGGCATTGCACGAAGTATCGGAGACCATCCATGTGCAACTAACAGTGGGCAAGACTGCTTTTCAGTTTATAGCATCCTACAGACCACCCTCTCAAAGTCAGGAATCCCACTCGGCTTTCCTGAAAAGATTGGAGAACATGAAGATCTCTCTGAACACCATTATATTGGGCGACTTCAAATACCCAAACATTGACTGGGAGCACTACTCAAGCCCCAGCACCTTAGCCCAAAGGTTCCTGGAAATTATAAACTCAAATGCTATGGAACAACTAGTCACCACTCCTACAAGAGGGGACAACATACTAGACCTGATCATTACCAACATGGGGACTCTATGCTCCACACCAGAAGTTTATCCCTCATTGGTAAGATCAGACCATAAATTAATTTCACTGGATGTCCACATCCCGACCCCACCCCCAGCCCAGAAAACCACAGTGAAAAACTTCTCAAAAGTGAACTTCTCACTTCTCAAAACTGAAGTGGAATCCTTCAAGGCCCCAAGGCCAATGGAAACTATGGCCCAAACTGCAGAATCCTATATAAATGCATTCTACGGACATCTCCAGGAATGCATGGATCATGCTATCCCAAACAAAATCAAGACCCAATCATCCAAAGGCAGGCGTCTAGTCTAGTGGACCCCTGCCTTAAATAAACTGTACAACAGAAGGAGGAAGCTACTACATGATAGAGCAAAATCCCTAATAGGGAAGGCATCTCTGATCAGTACTAGCAAAAAGTTACGATCCCACATAAAATCCTCCAAGGCCAGCTTCGAGAGAAAAATTGCACAGGACACCAAAGACAATCATAAGGCTTTTTTCAGTTATGTTAGAAACCTGGGATGCAACTCCCAGACTTGTTCTGAGTTGATTCTAAACAACAAAAAATACACTGAACCCACAGACATCGCCAATATCCTGGCAGGTTCAGGGCAAACTTCTCCCCCCCTCCCCCCCAAAAGAGCAAGTATCTATCCCGGCAGAGGGCTGCCTCCCAAACATCTCAGATGTTCAGATGAAGGCTGCCCTCTCCAAAGCAAAAAACACTGCTTCCCTGGGACCAGATGGCGTCCCAGGTTGCGTCCTACATGAACTCCAAGAGGAACTAATCCCTCAAATAAAACAGCTATACAATCTCAGCCTCACTACAGGATATGTGCCCACAGAATGGCGTACAGCAACAGTGGTTCCACTCCACAAAGGTGGAGCCTCTACGGACCCTAGAAACTATTGCCCCATAAGCCTGACTAGCTTAGTCTGCAAGGCTATGGAGAGGATCATCATGGAGCTCATAAACAAAGACATTGGGGACCTACAGACACTAGATCCTACCCAGTTCGGCTTTGTCAAGGGCAGATCCTGCCTTTTGAACCTGGTTGACTTCTTCGAAACAGTCACCAAAGCCATAGATGAAGGGAAGGTAGTCCACACAGCCTATCTGGACCTTGCAAAGGCATTTGACACAATACCCCACTCAGGCATCATAGATAAGCTATCCAGCTTAAATATAAACCCCTATGTCACAAGATGGGTCACAAACTGGCTCAAAGACAGAACCCACAGAGTGAGAGTTGCTGGAGCCATGTCAGACTCAAAACCGGTCACAAGTGGTGTCCCACAGGGTTCTGTCCTGGGACCACTCTTGTTCAGTATATACTTTTCCGAGGTACAGGCAAACATGGGAGGACTATGGCTCACCAAGTTCGCAGACGACTGCAAACTGGGCGCCATAATCAACTCTCCAGCTGACAAAAACATCCTTCAAAAAGGTCTCACAGAGACAGATAACTGGTGCCAATTCCATGGTTTAAAGCTAAATGGCAAAAAATGTATAGTCATACCCTTTGGCAAAAACAATGTGCCCACAAATTACCACATAGGTGGAAACCCATTAAGTACAGAGAAAGTTATTAGGGACCTGGGGACCCAAGTTGATAGCACTCTCTCCTTTGAAAACCACATTGCCAAAGTGGTTAGAAAGACCTTCTACATAGCCCACCTCATCATGAAGGGTTTCACATCTAGATCAAGAGAGGTAATCGTGCCCCTTTATTCATCCCTCATCAGGCCCATCATACAATACAATGCCCCTTTTGGGATGTACCTTACCTGACACCTGCAGCAATTAGAAAGACCCCAAAAGTATCTCACCAAGAGGATCAAGGGTCTCAAACAGATGCCATATGCTGCTCAGTTAAAAAAATTCCAGCTCTACTCAGTTGCATACCACCTACTTCGAGGCGATCTATGCCTGACATACAAAGCTATGTCAAATCCAGAATTAATGGACATGCTCCACCTCAGTAAATCTAAATCCCTTAGAGCCACACGCTCGAGGGACTTGAACCTCAGCACAGAAATAAATAGAACTTGCTGGAGGGACAGGTTCATAACCCAGAGGCTCCCTTCGCTCTGGAATAGAATTCCAATTCATGTGAGGCAGAGCACCTCACTGAATCTCTTCAAGAAGAATCTCGATAAGTGGATGGGGGATCATAGGTTTGTCCCAGGGATTACTCCCGTGTCACTATTAGACAGAGGCACAGTAAACTAAACCTTAAAAAGGTCACAGTATACTCAAATCAAGGGGTGGCGTAAGCCATACAGAATCGGGCTAGGCTTATAATTGCCCCAGGGCAGATAGCCTAGTATGAACCTATAATCACTGCTGCATTAACCTAAGCTATATGGGTTACATCCTTTCAAGGCTATAGCAGACAGATGGCTTCCAAAGCTTCAGGGCAGCTTCCATGCAAACTGTCAAGCTGCTTGAGCTGAACTGACTGAAATACATGTTTTGGCATGAAACCTTTCAGAGCTTTCCTGCCAACTAAGTGTACTCTCCTCTGACATTTTTGAGGATTGACAGTCGGCTTGTGCTTTCCTTTGCTGGGCAGGTAAGTTCCCTATGGTGGAAAAAACACCTTCCATTTTCTTATATTTACTGATGTTTTATTAATTTCCTGTTCAGTAAAGTTATTTTAAACCTGTAATTTTGTGTTTTAATGAACTGTTCTTGAGACTGTAATGCACTTTTAAACAGAACATTATTTTTTTCTCTGTTTAAAAGTAGTGTAAACTAATGGTTAACATATTTTTTGTGAAGAAATTGGGTTTATTATTCCACTGTGGAGCTGCTATAATATTCAGAAGTGTTTTTTTACTGTGTTTTGTGTGTTAAAAAAGTAACATTTGTGGACTGGTAGTTTTACTGGGATTTGTTCGGTGTCTTGTGTAGAAAAGAGGCACTGTTTTCAGCTTGACTGTGGAATTAGAATGCTAGTCCCACAGTCAGTGCTTCTTCCAGATACAAAAAGAAAATTTAAGCAAACTGCCTTTGCCTCTACAGGAGGCTAGTAAGTGGGTGTATCTGCTGTGGCTATTTATTGGTAAGTGGCAGGGATACCAGCATTGGGGTTGAATGAAGCCTGCAAATAAGAAAAACCTGAACTTGAAAAGGAGTCGGGAAGGATTTCTGAAAATGTATGGCAAACCCTAGGCTTTGCAAGATGCAAATTGCATAGTGAAGGTACTGAGGCAGAGTTCCCAGAGAGGAAGCCTGAATGAGATGGTTGTCTAGGTAGGGAAAGATTTGAATCCCCCTCATCCTGCAGAAGGCAATCACAAGAGGAAAGGATTTGCTGAATATCCTTTGGAGTAGTGGAGAGGCCAAAGCAGAGTACTGAAAATGCAAGGAAGAAGCAGAGAAATGCAAAAGCTTCCCAAAATAGGAATCTCTTAAATTCTTGTTGATGGCTCCCTTTAGGCTCAGACAGCATTAGTTCCATCTTCTTCTGCAACTAGCCAAGGGCAGTGATTGCACATTACCTCATGGAGTGGACTTAGACAAGCAAAGGGGTTTCTTATCCATCCTTACTTGTCCAATCTTCAACTGACACTGTGTGTGATGGGATTTTAATCCTTTTTTGGCATCTTTTTTTCTGAAGAAGTGTGCTGAGTTCTGCAGGAGGCCAAGGAACCCACCATCAGGAAATCTTATTTGTCCAAATGGAAGAGATTTTCTGTCTGGTGCCTTTCTTGTAACCAGGATCCATTTTCTATGCAGGTTCCTCTTGTCCTTTCTTATTTGTGTGAATTTCTTCATGTTGGGTTGGCTTATTCCTCAGTTAAAGCTCGCCTTTCAGCTATTTCTGCTTGCCTACCTTTAAACCACTCCTTTGGCCTGTAGTTTTGAGGTCAAACAATTTCTTAAAGGTGTCCATATCAGACCTCCCAGTAAGTCTATTCCTCCTTCCTGGGACATTAGTTTTGTTCTTGAGAAATTTAATTATGCTTCTTTTGAGCCTGCAACTTCAACTTATTTGCAACATTGTTCTTGTTGCCCTTACTTCAGTGAGAAAGGTGTCTGAGATTCAGCCCCTTATGGCCGTTCCTCCTTTTTTTTCATAGGGATATATAACATGTCAGACTCAAAACCGGTCACAAGTGGTGTCCCACAGGGTTCTGTCCTGGGACCACTCTTGTTCAGTATATACTTTTCCGAGGTACAGGCAAACATGGGAGGACTATGGCTCACCAAGTTCGCAGACGACTGCAAACTGGGCGCCATAATCAACTCTCCAGCTGACAAAAACATCCTTCAAAAAGGTCTCACGGAGACAGATAACCTTTCATTAATGCCCAAGGTGATTAAAGAGTTATCTCTTAATCAATCTATTAATTTGCCTACTTTTGCCCTTCTCCACAGTCTGCCAGTGAGAAGGTTCTTTACACCTTGGATTTACATAGACCGTTCAGGTACTATTTGGATAAGACTGTTGGGTGGCACAATGCCAGGGGACTCCTATGGGCTAGGCTTGTAAAGGCCCCAGGGCCATTAGCCTAGTACACACCTATGAACTAAGGATATTCCCAAGTCTGAGCAGCTTTTTATTTCTTTACATCCTAGATCTCTTGGTTTGGCTTTTTCTAAACAAACCATTTCTTCTTTGATTTGTAAGGCCATTTTTATTTGTTATTCATTTCGCGGAAAAGCCTTTCTTCCTCTGTAATGGGTCATTCTACCAGGGCTGTGGCTTCCTCTGGTGCTTTTCTAAAGGGCTTTGGATACAAGTTCCATCCTTGAGGCTGCTACTTGGCCCTCTGTCCATACCTTTACTAAGCATTACAAATTGGATTTTGTTTCCAGAGCAAGACCTGGCTTTACCAGAGCTATCCCACATGGTTTTCTGGAGGGTTCTTCCTGGTCTTCCTCCACCTAACTTTCCTCTAGAGCTTTAGTGAAGAGTACTGCAAAAGTGATATGAAAGGACATAGCACAGTTGTGTAAGATCTTACCATAACAGCAGATGACCTTCTCTCACTGTTGCAGTATTCACTCCATCTCTCCTCCCCATATTCTCTTCTTTTCTCCCTTCTTTCTGGATGCATATGTTCCTCTCTTTCTCTTTTCCTTGGACTTTTGTTTCTCCTGGAGCTCTTCACATCTGATGTATGTACATTCGTACACCACCTTTATGCCCTACAGTGCAATTGAGGAGTATATATGTCTTAATTTTCATCCATCCATAACATGACTGCCTACACTCTGTTTGTTTTCACCTTAATTTACATCCTTACCTCTTCAAACTTTCTTTTACAACTGCTCAAAATAAATAATTTAACTTTTCTCTACTATCTACACCTTCACTCCACTCTGCTGCCTATACTCTCAAAACACTTTGAAACCTAAACACCTCTAAAACCTTAACTGGCTAGAACTCCCTCTACTATTTCAACTCAATCAACTATCACTAGCACATAAGCTATACTACTACCCAGACAAAATTCTAGTCCTCCAACATCTAAAACAACCTCACACCACAACAACAGCCTTGAGCTCCAGCACCCTTAATCTTCTAGAAGTCACCAAATATAACAGTGAAGCAGGGAAATCTCTCTTTAGCTACAACATCTCCAAACTCTAGAACTCTCTACCAGCCGCCCTTGGATCCAATACCTCCACTACACAATTTACAAAACTCCTAAAAACCCACCTTACAAATAACTGATTGTGCTCCTGCAACACCTCTGGGTAAAGTCAAGTATAAAAGCAACAACTATTTACATAGGCATAGACCAAAGTTTCTAATTCTAATGTGCCTTATGAAAGCATAACTGCAAAATATTGCATCTTTAAATTTTAAGCAAATGTATGCACATAATTTATGTCTACTATGTACCATAATGTACTAGACGTGTGTTACCTCTGTATTGTAAATAGTTACTAGTCTGTAGTAGTATGATAGTGTATTGTATGTAAATGGAGCTTTTCTCCCTGTGCCTTCGCAGAAAATGGATATTCCCAGTCAACAAATGTAAAATAAATAAATAAATAAATACTGCTAAGTTACTGTTTGCTTCAGCATATTACATATTGTGTTTAATGTTACAATCACTTGACTAGTTTGTAACTTTTACCAATATAAATCTGTACATATCGTATTTGCACACTTTTTCAACAAGTGTATATTACTGTCAATTTTGTGAATGCTGCTTGTTATTTTCTAGTTATTTTATATTTTATGTACTGTTTTATACGTTATGTGCTGTTATATTGAAGAGCTCTTCTCTTTGAGCCTCCACTGAAAATGGGTTCTCTTGGCCCAGTGGACTTTCCTGGTAAACAAATGCCAATAAATAAATGTGACATACGACTTCTCAATAAAAACATAATCCTTTGGTGTACTAGTCAGACTTCAAGCTGCCCTTTAGTGAAGAAGATTCACATTTATTCTGAGCAGGATGTCCACTCTTCTTTAATTCTGTTCTTTAAGTATAAAGTATTATCATGATAGGGACAATTGTCTTTTGGCTTTTCTCAGTTAGGGGTGGCCACAGCGGAACTCCAGTCTGCTAATGATTGGCAGTGAATTTTTGCGGTGCTGAGTTGCCAGCCCGACACCCAACCTTCAAAGAAGTCACACCCATTCACGCACGCAACTTAAATTAATGGAAATAAATTGCATGAGCACCATCTTGGGCAATACAAGCTTCTTACACTTAAGATGTACCATCATGAACACTGCTAAAGTTGTACCCTTCAGAAACTGCCTCAGCTGCCCAAATAAACAATTCTTAGAGTCTCTTCTTTCTTTTTTATAAACAACTTTGTTTATATAAGACTTATCTGACATGCCATTATGAACCACTGTTTCCTTAGAGAGTAAAATTCTGTTTATTTTAAATACCTTTATCAAATTATCACTTGTGATATAGGCACATTTGCATTTATGTGAAAGTAATCAAACTGTATTACAAGTTAAAAGTAAACATTATGCTTCACATATATTGCTATATATCATATAACCTAAGCAACATTGCATAAATTCAATTCCTACCCCTTTTTTTAAAGAAGAATAATCTTTCTTAAACAATCGCTTCTGACTTAAGAAGTTATACATTTATATAAATAAAAATGAACCACAATGACACTATCTTAGTTGCAAGCATTTTACATCACAAACTATAGTGACATACTCCCAGTTGCAAACATTACACATCACTTATAATCTATTCAGTCAAACATTACATAGCTCTACTCACCTTACTACTTATTACAGAACATATTTAATAAATACATATCACATTACCAGCTTATTAACACCCAAACGTAAATGAATATAGTTAAAGTCCATTTTCTTCCCATTAACCATCCATTTTAGAAAAAAAAGACTTTAACATAAAACTGCAGAATAACTTGGACAGAATAGAAAATCTAGTGCTCTATGGGAGGTCATTCCAGATAAGTGCAAGGTGGGCAATTCTATGGAAATGGGATTTCTGAGAAACATCCTTCACTGTCATAAACAGTTTGTATGTGTGTATGTATGTATGTGTGTGTATATATATATATATATATATATATATATATTTATATATATATATATATATATATATATATATATATATATGGGGTCTACGTTGTTAAATCGAAAGTACGGTTTCGCGAAAATGCATTTTTGCGGAACAAAAAAATAAAAACTAAATAAAAAATAACACACTGTACACACAGTATTATGTAGGGGGGCAAGCCCCCCTGCACCCCCACACCCCCCTACTTTAATATTCTCACTCTGTGATAGCACTACAGTGGGGACAAGGGAATATTCCCTTATCCTCACTGTACTACGATCTCAACAAGAGTTTCCTTAGTTGTACATCAACAGTATACATTGATGTACAACTAATGCTACATGCAAGCTGCATGTTTTTTTTTTTCTGTTTTCTATAGCGAAATTGCATTTTCGACAAAATGAACTTTCGCTAAAGTAATTTTGGCAAAGTATGGTTCGATGAACCATACTGTCGACAGAACAAATAGGACCCCATATATATATATATATATATATATATATATATATGGGTTCCTATCTATTCATCGAACTGTCATTACAGCGACACGCACTTCATCGACACGAAAACATCGACTCTTCAGATCATCGAAATTTCAGGTAAGCTATCCTCCCCCTCGCAGGACCCATGGTAGCACTTGTGGCTATATTGCGAAGTAAATAACAACGTTGTGCAGGGAAATTGTAGGTAGTGATGTGAACCATACGCGTTGTACCAGAAAAACAAGTGCTACCATGGGTCCTGCGAGGGGGAGGATAGCTTACCTGAAATTTCGATGATCTGAAGAGTCGATGTTTTCGTGTCGATGAAGTGCGTGTCGCTGTAATGACAGTTCGATGAATAGATAGGAACCCATATATATATATATATATATATATATATAAAATATTATCATGCTTCATTGTCATAGTTACATAACTATACATAGATACCTATATCTATCTTTATATATAAGCTGTCTCTCTCATATATATACATATATATATATATATATATATATATATATATATATATATATATAGATATAGAGTTATACATATAGATAGATGGATATGCTCAATGCATTTGTGTTTATTGAACCTTAACTTAACCTAACAAATCCGTTAAAGTATCTGTAAATTTAGGCATGAAGCACTAATGGACCTGCCACCACATGGACCCAGATTAGCACTCATTTCATATGACATTTATTCCCTCTTGCAGGAACTTGTTGAGCAGCAGCTGAAGAGAAGAGTGATAGACTGATTATACTATGTACCGATCATACCTCTCAACCTCTTGGTGCAAGAATCTTGAAAAAAAAGTAAAAACTAATGGGGGGGGGGCAATGGTACAAAATCAGGGACAGATTATAAATATAAAACCACCAAAAATGAAAAGAAATTAAAATAACAACTGACTACAGACGATAAGCACACATGTTTATTAAAAGACTGACTTAGCACCTCAGCCAAAAAGCCTTCCAACTGTAAAAAGCAATAGCACAAAAACATTTAAATACTTAATGTAACCCAATTAAAAAAATAATTTACTCTTTGTTTTAGTTTGTTATTTGGGATATTTTGTAAACACCCTAATGTTTATGGATATCAGCTGGGTATGACAACTTTGTGTTTCCAAAGATCAAACATTCCTCTTATGCTGTGCTGATGATGTCATAAGAAGGCAGAAGCATGCATGTCCACACCTAAATAGGGTTTGGGTTTAATGGCCTGAAATTGAGCATAAATAGATTTAAAAATGAAAGTAAAAGAAAAAGTCACGAACATTCAGAACTGACATTTAGCAGAAACACCTGATATCCTGCGGTGGTGGTGCTGCAGTAGTATTGTTGCCTCACAGTAAAATGTTGTCCTGTTCGATTCTCAGCTAAAGCGTCTTCAGTGTGGAGACTTGCCTGAATGGGCGTACCTTCGTTGAAGGTTGTGCGTCAGGGCTGGCAACTCGGCATGCAAAAATCTACTACCAATTATTAGCGGACCGGAGTTCTGCTGTGGTGACCCCTAACCGGGAAAAGCCGAAAGACCCAACCAACCTGATATCCTTAAAGGGTGATTTGCATATATCCCATGAGGCCTCTGATGCAATAGGATTAAGGTATCACGCAGAAGTCTAGCTTTGCTAGATTTTTTTTTTTGTGATTTTCCACACATCTGGAAAACATTCAAATCTAGAAAAAAAATCAGTTAAATGCCGTCTACCCCAGGATCCTCATCATTACTCCTGAGACAAGGGTTACATTAACCAAAGTTGAATTCCTACCACTTTTATAGTTCCCTTTTTCACCTTTTGTTCAACTCATTAGCTTCAAAACTTAGTTGAAAAAGGCATATCAGTGTCTTCCTCCTTTTCCTCTAGAGATTACTAAGGTCTTCCTACTTCAGGTTGGAAATAAGTGAAATCTATTCCTAAGCTATAAACATCACCACCATATGTGTTCATACTCTAACATACAGCAGTCAAAGCAGACAATTCTGTTAGTTTTTTTTTTTTAATTGTTATGTTACACTTTGTATAATTTCATAGGTTAATGACCACTTGGGTCTTCAAAAGCCTAACTGTGCAACCCATTGCAGTTTTGTTTCAGAGTTTCTTGGATGCCTATATGATGGGGTATGAGGAAGCTGAGGGCTATGTGTTTGTTGGTTATGTTACTTCGGGATAAATTTATTTATTGTTGACTTCTGTCCATCAAATACATGGTGGCCAGGCCAGGGGTGAATTTAGAATTCCCATCCACTAATCAAGGTTTTTTTTTGAATAGGGTTAGGGATGAACTTGGCTTCACATAGATAGTTAGCTTATTCCATAGTGCAGGGATCCTTTGAAACACATATCAGTCCTTCTAGCAGGTTTTATTTATGAAACAAAGTTCAGGTCCCTGGATCTTGTGTTTCTGGTGGTGGTTGTCTTTCAGATGTGGAAGAAATCCATCAGAACTGGATCTGAGGACACGTTAAATGCTAGACATGGATCATCTCTCAGTAACCTGTTGGAGGCTGAGAACAGAGTTAAGACTTTAAGGTGATCTGTGTAGGACAGGGTATGCATTTCCTGGATTTTTGCTGGTGAGAAGCCTTTGAGGGCATTTCAACTGTTGCAAGTGCTTAGCTGGTACATGCCAAAGGGGAATTATACTCTATTATGGGTCTAATAAGGGCTGAGTAGAGAGATACTATTTCTTCCTTGGACCTTTGCTAATGAATTGGACAACATAAAATGATTTTCTTCACTGTCTTGGTTATATGTTGGTCGAATGCCAGGTTACTGTCTACATATGTTCCCAGATCCCTAACCATTGGGTCAGTTCTGAGGGGTGTTTTATTGCCAAAGTAATGAGCTTGGGTGGATGCTTTCCCAAAGGGCACTATAATGCATTTCTTTGCATTAAAATGTAATCTGTGGCTTTCACACCAGTCATCTGTTTGTGTTAGACTCTCTTATAGAATGTTGGTGGCATGAGGGGAATCTGTGATAGCTCCCATTTTACAGTCATCTGCAAAATTGGTGAGCCAGAGGCCTTTGACATTAGCCTTGACTTTTGACAAGTAAATGCCAAACAGCAGTGAGCCCAACACAGAGTGCTTGGGTACTCTGCTGATCATCAGTCTCTTGGCGGAGATGGTCTCACCAATCTTGACTTCCTTCATCCTATCTGTGAACTAGCTGACAACCAATGGATTATGTAGGGATTTATACTTTCTTCTGAGAGTTTGTCAACAATACCTAAATGGGGCATTGTATCAAACAACTTGGCCAGGTCAAGGAAGGCAGTATGTACCATCTTCCCCTTATCCATAGTCACAGTGATCCTCTTTAAGAAGTCTACATGGTTAAATAGGCAAGGCCTTCTCTTACAGACTTGAACTGGAATGGGTCCAGTCTCTGTAGGTTGCCAGTGTCCTTGTTAATCATTTCTATGATAATTCTTTCCATGGCTTTACATATTTGATTTGGTTCTGTAGTTCCTTGAGTCAGCTGATGGTCTACCCTTATGAAAACGGATGATCTTCGTAGACCTCCATTTGAAAACAGCAAGTAAAGCCTTCACTTTTTCTGCAATAAAATTATATTTCTTCCTATGTTACTATTTGTCCTAACTTCAATTACTTTTCCACTCAGCTTGAATCACATATTTTACTTGAGATAAATATCTATTCCGAGCTTTCCATTTTAAGTATTCCCTATTCTGTGGCAAGCATGTTTTCCCTAAATTAGTTATAACATCTTCCTGCCATGTAATGTAATAAAATCATGACAGAATGATAACAGTGAAGTAAATTCAGAAAACTGTAAAGCAGAAAAGCCAAACTGCAGAAATTCTAAAAGTTAGGAAACCTTCTTTTTCATGTAACTTTATTTAGAACCTCCCCTCACACCTTTATTGATAATAAATTATGTACGAGTAATTTGACATCATAGTAATATATCATACATAACCTATGTTTGTCCTAGTTCAAACATATATAATGAAGTATCCTATGTTCCCAAGTCAAGATGCAAAACAGTGTTACTGTTATATTTAAAGTGAACAGACTTTACATTTCAACAAATATTGCAAAACATTAGAAAGCAGTAAAATTCTATTTTTCTCCTAGACCCTCAATATGAGGGTTCTGCTTCTACTCCAATCTCTGTGCGGAACTTTCTTCAAGGTGGCTCCAACTTGGCAATAATGGAATCGAGAAACAATATGAAAATCACCTTTTTCTTGTTCTCTTGGTAGTACAATGTTACACCAGAATACTGCGCGTATGACCGAATAATAGATACATTTTTAGGTGTACAGTGTTTCGATATATGACAACTTTGAGTATGATATATAACAGTGCTTTCTTAGCCCTGGTAGTTTAAATAAAGTATTTGAATAAGACGGGTATAGGTTCTCTGTGTCATTCACCCTTGGCATATCTGATTTACCTCAAAGGTACATTTTTTACTGTTATGTTCACTGTTGTGACAATGTTGTTAAATTAAACTACCAAAATACTTCTAAGTCAAATAACCTGTTTGGATATAACCATGTACTCCATTCAAAATTAAACATCATAGTGATGCCTCTAGCCAGTGTTTAACAACTTACATAAAAAAGATACAATAAGCATTAAAAAGCAGCTACATAAAACAGTAGAAATAAGACAGGTAACTAGCAGCTGAATGGTAGGAAATATGTAGCTGTGTGTTTCTCTTTTTCTTCCTATTTTTTGACATTGCATACTCAACTAATAACTATATGGATAATAGTATGCTGAGCAGGTAATTACAGCAAAAATGCTGGGATAAAAATGTTAAATTTCATTTGCTACATATGTGAAGTAAAAATGCATCAGAGGTGACATTTTACAGTCAGTGAATATGAGTTACAGAAGAAATAAAAACATTTTCTTCAAGGTTGTGGCATGTCAGAATAAGGAAACAATATTTTCTACAGTGTAGAAGCAAGTGGTAGCCTTCCACATGCTGCAAAAATATATATTATTTCAAAAGAAGTGCAATTTAATAGTAACATGTTCTCTATTCTTTATTTAAACAACTGTAGCAAAGTAGACAGCTTCACCAGGAAACATCATATATAGTATTTTACCTGCAACATTTGTTTAAAGAAATAGAAAACAATTTAGTCTTGTATTCTGTTTCAACAATCTTTTACTAATATCAGTTAATATACTAATGATTATACATATTGATGGATGAAACTTGTTTCTGTTAATTGCATTAAAGAAGTTTATACTACATAAATAAATATATTACTAATGTTACGTTTCCAAAATCTTAATCAAATCAGCATTGTTTGAGAAACACTATCAATGTACATAGGGAAGAGTGAAACTCTTTCTCAAGATTTAATCTTTCAGGAAACTATTACTTCAAAATGAAATATTTTTATCTGTTTTTGAATCCTGCTTCTTGCAATCTGCCTTGTATCATGATTCTGTTGTGACTTGTCCTTAATGCATACCATGTTAACGTTTTAAGTGACTTTTGTACACACACTTCCATTTTGTACTGCTGTTGATTAAAACTATGCATACTGTACCTTAGAATAGTCTGCATACTATTTTAATAAATTAGACTGTATAAAATAAAATGCAGTGGGGGGGGACATGATAGTCACAGTCACTGGTTGTGAAGTTAGCAACGCCTTGTATAAAGCTTGCTTTTTATGTGATTTAATCATTGTTTTAGGCAAGGAACGTACCATTATACAATGGTCTAGATATGCTTAATTGTTCCTGCAGGCCCATTCAAAAAATGCATAAAAAAGGTCAGTTGATCTGAAATATACTTTGGCCTCCATCAAATAATTACAAAATAGAATGCATTTTCTCCCCCCACTTCCTAGTAAAGAGATCAAACACTTAGCTACTATGTGAGGACCATAATTAATTAAATTATATTATTTTCCTTCCTTCTTCCAGGATGTTGGTAAACATATGCATAACTACAATACACTGGCACCATCCTGTTTTTTTTTAATCATACCTTTGTCATCACACTAATCTGTATATAGAATTCTAGGCATCACTGCTGAGTTTCTCCACAAATATATTGAACCCCTTCTTTTGGTTTGAGTATCTCTCTAGTCATTCAGCATGTAGAATGTGCCCTGAAGCATTGATAACTGGCTGGCTGTTATATCCTTGTAGGATATAACCCATATAGCTTAGACTACTGGAGATGTGGTGATTATGAAGAACTTCTGAAAAATCATTTGTATTAAGCTAATCTATGTCCTTCTCAAGTAGATTAATTTTCTGCAACAAGGCATGTTGAATCTTATGTAGATTAAGAAATGTAAAAATACTCATTCTTTTGAGTTCACTGTTTTTTGGTCATTGATATTCAAATATATAGACTTTAAAGAAGTTATTTACAAATCAAAGGAAGACAGTGGACATATATGTCGGTGCATGTTTCATAATCATATAAAGGGGAAAAATAAAAAATATTTAATAAAACTGCTGGATATTAAAATGTAGCATAAAAGAAAAAATATACTAATAACACAGACAGACATGAGCAAAATGTAGTAAAAACTATCCAAAACAATATATAAAGTTTATTTAACTCTTATGGTATTTAAAGTTCCTAGTTTAGTTGGCTGGTCCATCCAAACTTCCAATGAATCTGGTGACACAAATCTTAATACTGTAATCTACAAAGCAGCTGACATCAGAATAATCTGATTATTTAGTCCTTAGAGTTCAGACTCTCATAATAAATCAGTACCAAGCATACTATTCACATTAAATCTTTCCCTAGATACATAGTAGGACTACATAATCAACTACTGTTCAGGCTGAATACCATACACTGCCATAACATTATGCAACAAAAAAAAAGAGAGAGAGAGAGAGAGAGAGAGAATATTATTAGACTGTGTTTATAAGCAAGGACAAAATAAACTTATATATACATATAAATACAGATAGATAGGTACATATAAAACTACAAGCAAAACCTAGCCAAGCAAGAGTTTTCTTTGTTTGATACCTTAATCCTCCTGCAATAGAAGCCCATGGGATATATGCAAATGACCTCTTAAGGAAGTCAAGTGCTTCAGCTATATGGCTTGTGAATTTCCATGACTTTTTACATTTTTCTTTTTATGTCTTTATGAACAGATTCAGGTCAACAAAGCCAAATGCCAGTAGCTAAAAGTTATGGTCATTCAGAAGCCATATAGCTGAAACATTTGATGTCCCTGAGGGGCCATTTGCATATATCCCATGGGCGCCTATTACATGAAGTTTCAGATATCACACAGAGCTAGCTTGGCTAGGATTTTCTTGCAGTTTTTTACTAACTGGTTTGTCTGCGTGACCATTTTACTTTTTGGTATAGATATATTATGTATCTATCGCTACCTGTTTAGAAAAAAAGCACTGATATTAGCTATATGTATTTCTTATAATAAATTAGTTACTAGTGCCTCTTGAATAATAGCAATGTAAAAGATTAATGTGTGAGTGACATTAGCAATGCATTATTCTTAACTGGCAATAAGCTGTCATTCAAACTGACCACTAGTGTAGTATGTATCATATCGTAACAACATTAAGTTTTGAAAATGAATTAAGCTATTAAGTAATAGACTCAGTTTCATCTGCATATGAGTATTTCAGATTCCAGACATAATTACAATACAAAAGCAACTCCTTATGAATTTTTTATTGGAAATGTATAAATAATTTGCCAAAGTAATATTACATGGCAATAAGGGTGCTTTGTCTAATGTAACTGAGGTGATAAGCAAATTTTGAAGAAGGTTCCCTAAAAAAAATCCTAGTAGTATAAGAAACATTTATTTAAACAGTGGTTGCACACTAATCTCAAAGATTTTGACACTGTCATGTGTCATGTCATGACCTATATTATATCTATATATCTATATCTATAGATGCAGCTATACTGCTGGACTGTTTTTGTCAATTTATATATACATACACTCTCACACATTTATGGATACATTTTATCATTTTAGGTTTAATATAAAATATTTGTTCACACTTATGAGCATTTGATGATTCATGAGACTGTGTATGTGTGCGCACACACACACACACACACACACATACATATATATATATATATATATATATATATATATATATATATATATATATATATATATACACACACGCACACAGAGAGAGAGAGGGATACTCTTTATACTGACATTAAAATTCCATAAAATGTATATATCACCTATACTCATGTAGCTACAGTATATATGAGGATAGAGAAGAATAATTCTATCTTATGTGATTGAAGTTAAATCTTTATAAATAAAGAACATTAACCAAATAACAATGGACAATGTAGCAAGCTGGAGCTCAAATTCTAAATAAACTTCCAATTAGTAAATAAATGGAAGTGGCATTTCTTTTCTTGTCAAAAATGCAACAGTTAAACTAGTACAGAAACAACCTGATCTTACAATTAGCCTAAAATTCTTTTATTCACTTAGGCTATATATTTCACATAATGTAATAACATTCTCAGCATTCACTCTTTATCAGATTGCTTCATTATACTACCAGCCTTTATAATAATAATAATAATAATAATAATAATAAGAAGAAGAAGAAGAAGAACAATAATAATAATAAAGATAAAATAAAAACCGTTTGCTTCTGAATTATGAACTGCAACTGAAAGACATGGTGTTAACTATAGTGTGGACTGGGCTAAATAGCTATAAAGTGCAGCAAGCTATAGTTATTACAACTCAGTCTCCTTATAACAATAGGGACATATACCCCAGTATCAAATATACTGCATTTCACTTATTAAGCTTGAAGCAGCTTAAAACATATTCAGTTAATGTAATTAGTTATTAAAATAGATAAGTTTTGATAAAAAAGTGTTTCAGATGTTGAACTTTTATAACCTGCTCTCAGAAACACAGCATGGCTTTAGGACCAGCATGGCACCACTACACCTCTATTACATTTTACCAATATAATAAAACAACATAGAAATTATAATCTGCTTGCTTCCACCATGTTCTTAGAGTTGTCAAAGGCATTAGATACTGTCTCATACCAGTAAATGCTCATTCGAGTCTCCTTAGTAGAACATTCACAATACTCCTTGCCATGGTTTATTAGTTACCTATCTGGAAGGCAACAAGCAGTTAAATGGCTACAAACTTACTCATCCTTTCAACCAGTTACTACAGATGGCACTCAGGGCTCTATCCTGGGTCCTCTCATATTTAATAACCTCCACACCTGCACTCACCATGCTAGTTTAGCTCAGTATACAGACGCTACATTAATATGTGTGGCCTAAAGAATAAATAAGCTCTAAAACATTACCTAATAATCTTTCTCCTTTGTAGAAACTTGGATGAAAGAATCAAACCTCCTATTCAACCTGAAGAAAAGTAAGTTAATGCTTTTTACTTCAAAAAGATGCCAAAATCAAAAGCAGTCTTTTACCAAAAAAGTCAGTAACTAATGTTGTCATGGAAACTGTAACTCACAGTAAACTTCTAGCCATTATAATAGATGACATTCTCAAATATGACCACCATAAACAGCACACCATTAAATCTACTCACCAGGAACAAGGTTAACTTTATAAGACCAATGAATTACTTATAGAAACTGCAAGAAAAATTCCATCCACCACCTTCTTATTGCCAACTCTCTTATACACGACTCCTATCCTAACAAACTTAAATAATACTCAAAGAAAGAAACTTGCCTCCCACTGCAATAATATAGAAAAAATTGCCACCAATCTCCCTCATAGGACCCACCATTGTCATAGCTTAAAGCAACTAAACTTGCTTGAACTGCCCAACTACCTAACCTATTCACAACTAGCTACAGCACACAAACCCATTCATTATCCAGAAAAATGCCTTGTACTACAAAACATATTACTGCCCTAATGTCCAACAAGGGATCTCCTTTCTAGTAACAAATTCTTACTACTCACAAATAAGTCAAAGTATGTCTCAGGAGACTCACTCTACTCAACATATTGCTAAACTCTGGAATAATATCCACAAACAAATAAACCTCTCTGACAAGCTCTGCAGTTTCAAACAACTGATTAAACAACATTTTTACCAATCATTGCCCTGCACATGTTCATTACTAGGTTAAGACTTTGTGCTCACTGTACATACTCTTCAAATACTCTCAACCTCTCTCTGAAAGAACAAAACAATTTTTATTTATTTATTTTAATTTAATTTTTTTTTTGCTTTAACCATCTTCATTTCTTTTACCATCATCTTTTCCATTACTACAGTGCAGTCTTCATGCATGGTGCACTTATATTTCTATTACTGTTTCATAACTGCTGCTCCTTGTACAATCTACTACATTTCATGTGGGCTTTCTCTTTAGTAACTTCTACCTCTGTACAATCTTAAATGTATAAATGCAACTAGTGTATGTGTATAAATGTAAATAGAAATGTACCTACTCTGTATTTAACTGGAACTAAGTATAATACAATGTAAACAAATGGAGTTTTTTCTCCTTGGACCTCAGCTGAAAATGGGTATTACTCAGTCAAGCTAAAGACAGACAAAGAAAGCTAAACCTTTTTAAGTCATTTTTAAATCAATTTTCTGCTCAAAGACCTTGACTTTCAGACTTAATTTACCTCTGACCCCTTCAGTGATGTCAGCACATGGTTCCCCACAACTGCACCTGCTCATTGATTCTCATTTTTTAAAATGTTTTATTAACATACACGCAATGGGCGGCCACAGTGGTGCAGCGGTTAGTGTTGTCACCTCACAGCAAGAAGTTCTCCGGTTTGATCCTTGACTGGGGTGCCTTCTCTCTGGAGTCTGCATGTCCTCCCTGTGGTTGTGTGGTTTTCCTCTGGGTGCTCCGGTTTCCTCCCACATCCAAAAGACATGCTGTAGGTGGATTGGACACTCTAAATTGGCCCTAGGCGTGAGTGCATTTGTGTGCCTTCTGTGGAAGGTTGAGCACCGGGCTGGCAGCTTGGCACTGTAAAACTCCACTGCCAATCATGAGTGGACAGGTGATCTGCTGTGATGACCCCTAACTGGGAAAAGCCAAAAGAAGAAGAAGATTAACATATATGCAATATATACAAAGAAGGAAAGATGATTCAATGATGCATACATGTCATACAGCACTGAAAACATATTAAATCACTAGTGTAATCTAATTTTGTCAACAAGTTAACTTTCTTTGTTTTTTTAGTAACAACATTTCAAGATTATCCCAACAGCTAGGTGACTTCATATTATTTGCAGATCTTATTTTAATCACTTTTTCATTTAATTCTTTAAACATAGGACATGAATTTGTTTTCAAGTTTTTTATAATCTTTCTGGCTACTGTAAGACCACTGGAAAACATGCTTTGTTGCTTAGCGCTTACAGACAGTGGGACTGGAACATTCATTAATATTATCAATTGAGTCAAAATGCAATTATCTGCCCATAAACCTTTAAAAATACTTCTCTTCCCAGTAAGCATTAAGTGTGTCTCAAGCCATAAATATATGTGTCCAATCAGATTTCACTGCCTTACTACATCCCAACAAATCAAAGTAATAGTTTTGCTAAATTTTGAAATTTTATAGGGCGTAATTCATGTTCTGTGCACATATTTTCATATAAAGATCTTCCAATACAGATTTGATGAAGACTGGATAACCATTCTCATCATTGATTGAATCATTTAATCCATTACTATCCAAAAAATTCCAATAATTTACATCAAAATTATTATTTATAATTAATCTATATAGCTTAGAAAGATTTCCTTCATAAGTTGATTTATCTTTAAGAACACAAGTCATATATTCATATAATGGGAGTATAGACTTTTGCTCATTTTCATTTTTAATGTTGAAAAAATGTAATTTTCCACTAATAAACAGTATTAACTGATTAACAGACTTGTCCAGTTTATAAAAGTTCATTAAAATTTCTGATGTTCTTACTTTCCCTTTTTAAAGATATCATGCCATAATGTCATTCCTTTTTCCTTTAACATATTCATTTAATAATATTTTGAAATTCCATAAATCCTAACAGTGATGCAGTGTGAAAACACAATTTCTAGTTTTTAATTTATTGGATTTTACAAATATGCTTCTTAAATGTTCTCAAAATTGATTTGATATAAGAAGAGTCTAAATTCTGAAATGAAATTCCATCTAAAGTATGTTTTAATTGCCAAATGAAAGAATTATTAAATATTTCAAATGTATCCAGATTAATAAATTTCTACGAACTTTAAACAATTTGTTCATGAATAATTTCCCATTGACTAGTATAGACTGAATCTAACCAAAGTACATCTGAGTTAAAATTGCTGCATTAGAATATTTTCCTATATCAGGAAAACTAATACCGCCATAATCCCAGAGCCTTATGGTGTTTCTGTATGCATTTTTTTCTTTATAGAGTGGCATACAATTATATTAATATTTCTCCATTTTTTAAATAATTGTTTATGGTATTGATGCTATGGAATTCAACAAATTAACTTTTGGCAATATAGTCATTTTAATATGATTTAATCTTTCTTCAGAAGTAGCAAAACATTAATTCCATTGTTTAATAATGAATAACACATCCTCAAGTATATCTATACATTTGTTTAATAGTCTTACAAATATCTCATTGAATTTTAATCCCTAAATATTCCAGTTCTTATCTTTTGAAATTGTATTTATATTTGTCCAGTAATTTAATATCCAGATGCTGATTCATTAATATATTTCACTTTTATTTTTGTTGAACTTCAGAAATGATGTTTTTTTTTTCTTTAATTGAGTTGTTAAGGTCCCCTTTAGTTAATAAAACATTATCCATAAAAAGCTGTATTTTATATTGAAAGTTCTTACTTTGAATAAAACACTCAATTCTATCATCATTTGTTATGCTATTAGCAAAGGGCTCAAGGAATAAGGCAAATAATAAAGGAGACAAAGGGCATCCTTGTTTTATATCTTTGTTTAATGTAAACCCTCATGATATGCAAGTGCCAATTTTAACATATGCTTTAGAATCGCAATACATTTCTTAATATTCCAATAAACTGCTATGGAAATCCAAATATTTCTGAGAATTTAAAAAAATAATTCCAATTAACAAAATTAAAAGCCCATTCAATATCTAATCTAATTAAGACTATTGTTTTATTTAAACTACCTGCTAAATGCACAGTTATTCTTTTAGTATCATCATAAGTTAAACTATTGCAAATAAATCTTGTTTGAGCCTTATTAATCAAATTACATATAACATCTATTAATGTTGTAGATAAAGTGGAAGTAAATATTTTTTAATTTAAACTAAATAGAGAAATAGGCGTATATGAATAAAGCAACTTTTCCCCTTTCCTTGTTTAAGAATAGGCAATATGACAGAACATTTCCATGAAGGAATAATTATTTTTATCTTTTTTGGATCATCAGATAAACTTCACTAAGTAATTCTAGTACATTTAACTAAAGGAGGTTATATAATTCCACACTTATATCATCTAATCTTGGGGCCTCATCATTTTTACATTTCTGCAACATATCTTTAATTTCTTATAAGGATATTATCTTATTTAATAATGATATATATTGCTTTTTCATCCTGCTAGTAATATTTTTCTTTAAATATTGATCTATTTTACATTCATCCAAAATAACATTTATCTTCATTTAGATTCTCATAATATTTTCTAAAGATATAAAACATTTATTTTGTATCTGAAGTTGGCTTGGGTTTCTAATCCTGTTAATATGAACCATTTTGCTTAACAGTGTTCTCCTGTTAGATAATCTCTGAAGATTTTTAGGAGTCGTATAATGTTGCATTTTTTTTTTATTTTTCTAAAGCTGCCTCAACTTTATGCATTAAAATGTTTTCATATTGTATAATTATTTTTTACTAGTTTCAATATTGTCTGACTTTTTCTTTTGCTGTTCCAATTTGGCTTGTTATATGTCTTCTTGTGTTTTCATTGTTTTTAATCCTACTCTTCTATTTTGTTACAAGACCACCTTCTCATTTTATCATTAATATGCATCTTTAAAGAATCCCATAATATAACTCTACTTACTTGCTCGTTACCTTTAGAGAGGGAAAAATATCTATTGGTCCTTTAGTTATGTTTTGAACTATTTTAGTTTTGTCATATAAACTGGAATTTTATAAATGATCTTAAATTTCTTGATCCCTTGTTAGCTTAATACCTAATACATTGTAGTCAGATAAAGGACAAGAGTTATGTTTCAAATAATTAACTTTATTAAATTAATATTTAAAAGCATGAATCCTGTCTATTTGAGTTGGTGGCCCATGAGCATAAGAATAATGAGCAAAAATAATGACTTACCTCTGCCTTTACTACCAAATCCATAATGTTGTTATTATTAATCCATGTATTTAATGTTTTAGCTGATGCTTCAGTTTTAATTTTCTTAAGTTTACTTGTATCATCTATACTAGTTATGCAGTTAACATCTCTAGCAAATATTAAACTACCCATTCAATGACTCTGTAATATGTTGAAGTGATTTCTTACTACACCTACACCAATTCCAATAAAAATTAGCCAGGGTGTAAAATATGTTATTAAATTGAGCAATTATAATAGTGTACATTTCTTTTGAATCTTTGATAGATTTTAAAATACTAGGCATTGTAACCCTCCCCCCCCCCAAATAGCATCCTGTAATTTTCTTGTTAAAAGAAGTAAATGATAACATCTCATAATGAACATTATTTGGAAGTGTATATGAGTTTCTTGCAGGAATATATTACCTTCATTTATTTTTTAGTATTTAATTAATGATCTCCTTTTATTGCTGCCATTTAATCAATTTTTATTAATAGAAATCAAATGGAAGATATTCATATCTTACACATAAAGCAAAATGTATTTACTAAGATATAGTAGAATATATTAATCCACCAAATTACTGTTGTTATAGCTAACATTCTAATGCTTATCTTTATTGCTTTCAATATCTTTTCAAAATTTTCCTTTCCATATACTAAATTACTAAATCTCCTAAGAGATAAAAACAAGCTTAAGAAAAGTCTAAGTGTATATTACTGCTAAATCCTACTATTCATGGAAACCAATGATTCTAATGTGCCTATTTGAGCAGACAAATCATCCAAACTAAGCTAAACCTAAGAATTCATTAAAAACTAGTTAAAAGATACTGTAACTTAGAGATTATTAATATATTAGTAATAATTATAAAAGACTGAATTTAAGTAAATAGGACAGTTCTGTCATAAAAGCTATATTCTATTTCAATAAAGTACTTAAGGTTAATAAGCTAGATAAATCATTAAGTAATAAAAAACCTAACCATATGAGCCAGGTTTGCGCAATTAAATGTTTTAAACTATCCATGTTATTCCACTAAGAAGTTAAGAAAATAATTGCATCATGCTATTACAGCTCAGGTGTAGATTTATAGTTGTGTCAGTGCCAAGTTAAATACAGTTTCTAATACATATATATATATATATATATATATATATATATATATATATATATATATATATATTTGCTTTAATCCTCCACACTAACGTCGGACCAAAAAATAGAAAGCCTTCTGTTCACAAATGAAAATGTAAAATAATGATTTGCTTTTAAGGGTATATGTTTTTTCAGCATAACTGTGACAACAAGTGGATTTAATATGCTGTTCAGAAGTTCTAAGAACGATGACTATAATTTGAAAATCCCTTTAGTCATACATCATCTAACATCAAATCAGATTTAGCATGCCATATTACTGTCTACATACTTCTAGTTAATTTTGCCTGACATCCTAGTGCCTGCGGAATCTGCAATATTTTTATGCAGTCAAGCATGACAGTGTGTCTCTTCATTTATAATTAGCTTCTTTCCTCTTCACCTGAAACAGGATAAAAATAAAATAAAAAGGAGCAGCCTGGCATTTAAACAACTGTTTGAATGTATATTCTTGGCATTTTATCAGTGAAATTATTTGTTTTCAAAATGTGTGACCTTACTTTTTTGTTACAAAAATGTTCTAGTAATATTAAAGTTTAAATGTTTATTCTGATGCATTCCAACAATAGACCAAAATAATTCTTATGCATGCATTGCCTTATTGTCATCAGTAGAACTTGTTTTATCTTGCTGTTTTGAAAGCTGAGTGAGACAAGCTGTCACAGATTTGCAGATTTGCTCTTGATTCCAAGAAAATTGTTACAGAAACCATATTACTGTATGAGATGTATATAATTTAGTCACTACAGATTCTGCATCTTGTAACAAAGAATATGAAATTGTCAGCATTTTTAAAATGGAAAATAGTTTACTATATATATATATATATATATATATATATATATGTATCATAAATCTTGTTGATAAATGTTCATCTCAACTTCCACTAGTGCCAATTTACAATCTTGTGGTCTTTGGCTTCCCTTTTCCCCTACTGTATTACATCTTTATTCATTGTAGTCATGAGAATCATTAAAATCACATCCTAGAAAGAAGGTACATTGCTTTTGTAAATGGCATTTTTATGGAGAAGAATCAGTATTATTTTTCCATTTTGCCAAGCATCAAATTTTAAATGGATGTTCATCAATGTTGGTGTCTAACTTTAATTATTTTAAAATTGTTGACATTTAACCCATACCTAATATATTCAGGCAAGCTATTCCATGCCAGACTTCTTTTATAAAAAAAGCAACTAACATTGACATTAATTTTGCCACTTAACCTGTTCTCCACAATCAAACATTGTTAATAGTCTAGTGGAAGTTGAATATGAATGGCTTTTGTAGACATCTTCTCTATGAATGAGAATATAGTTTTATTGTTTAAACCTATCTAAATAGTTCATTTTACCCAAACACTTTTTTTTATCCTTACAGGAAATAGCAAGTTAGCTTTGATATATATATTTTTTTTCTTTTATTAACTGCCTTAGCGGAATAGTCATTATCAAATCTAATATGATTCTCCCCCTATTTTAATAGATGGTTTGAACCATGGTGCTTTTAGTATTTGATCTTTTTCTAAACTACACAGAAACTTAACTATTATTGAACATGGATGTAAATTTTCCTTTTTTATGACTTTATCAAACAGCTGTGAGCTTTCTCTATTTTAAAAAGATACAAATTCTGACAAAATCAAATTTTTATGAAGCTTATAATCTTGTCTCCCTCATATTATTCTGGTATTTCATATATTCTCACATTATTTTCCCCAGTCTCTTTTTCAGATCAACTTTATCTGTAAGCCAGTTATTCATTTTTAAGAGAAATTCAGTTTGGGATTCACCTTCCGCAATTCTCCCCTTATGATCATTTAAAGCTTCTTACATGCTATTAATCTCTGTACTTTGTTGTTTTTTTAGTGTTTTCAGATGATCCCTTTTCTTTTTACATTCTTCTTGAAATTTTCTATTGTTGTATCAACTGCCCATTTTAATTGATATATCCTGCATGCTTGAAATCAGTGACTGGATTTCTTTTTTTACAAAGGAATCATGACTATCATTTTTGAGTGGCTCATTTTGTAGTCTATTCTTTCTTAACAAACTAGATGCAGTTCTGACAAGAGATTTACAGCTTCCGAGGATACTTGTACTATATTTCTCTTCTTTCACTATTTGTGAATGTAACCAAACATCTGAAATCTCCAAAATTGTATTTTAATGCCATAATAACAGCTTTCAGTTGCAGAGTTTTTTTCACTTGCTCCTCTTAGTTAGCCCCCTTGGCCACATCACATGTTAATTGATTTTTGATATTCAGTCAGGGAAAGGTAAGTGGTAATTTCTTTTAAATAGTTATTTTTATTGCACAAGTTATACAAACACCGTGATTTTTTTCTATATATTCTGTTTTGATAATAGTTAAAATTACAAATTAACTCACAATATGATGTGGCATCTAGAAATGTAAAAAGAAAACAAAAATAATAATAAGAGACATATATATATATATATATATATATATATATATATATATATGTATATATATATATATATATATATATATATATATATATATATACACACACACATACATACATATACACACACATATAAAGGAATTACGCAATGACGAAGGGTGACAGGATCGCTCCATGAGGAGGGATGTTACAGCTTGGATGGCTTGGGAGTATATTGCCATGAGTGCATGGTACAAAGCCTTGGGTTTAATACCTGCCAGAGCCGTTCATCATATTATATATGTATATGTGTATATATATATATATATATATATATATATATATATATATATATATATATATATAATTTTTGTTATTAATGAAGAGGTTACACTGGTTCAGCATGCTTGTTGGAGCTGGTGGGCTTGTCTGACTGTAGTGCACAAGGTTGTTCATGGCTCCAGCCATATGGTAGAGTAAGGCTTAGTTCTGTTGCAGTCCTGCTTGACTGGTTAGGAAGAACAGGATGGTGGTCATCGCCGCCGGTTATTAATATATGTTGTTTTTTTTTGTTTCTCCGCTGAGGGCTAATTTGCAGGGACTGCGGCAGCATTGGGAGTCCATAGTTGTGCAGGCTGAAGAACTTTTCCAAGAGGTGTCAATGACCAAGGTTGTTGCAGAGCAGGAGCAGAAACCCGGTCACAAAAGATGGTGTTCCACATCAAAAGCCATAGCTTGGGGGAAGAGGCAGCAGACGGCAAAGAAGGTGGTTACAGCTGGCCCATTAGTTCCAGGTGGACTCCAGATGGAGGTTCAGGTAATGAATTTGTATTAAACAAGTTTGGCAGGTGAGGTAGGCTATCAGGATGTGGGGGGGGGGATGGGGAAGAGAGGGAGCCTAGGGGTAGAGAATTTAGTACAGAATGGAATACAGTAGGGTGTGAGGCAGTGGTGGTCACAGGGATTTCTAGGACCAGTGGGAGAGAAGAACTTGGGGTTTGTAGTGCAGGGTAAGGAGATAGCATGGGATTGAGTTCTGAACTAGGTTCCAAATTTGGCCTTCATCCGGGTGATTGGTTGACCACACAGGCCTTGTGTCAGGGGCAGTCTTTTTGACACTGCACAGTCCATCGTCAATAAAAGAAAAAATTTGGAAAGGGGAATATGTGGATGTATTTCAGTTAATTGATGTGGAAGTAGTGTACAGCGACTGGTAGAGGCTGAGTCAGCCAATAGTAAGGATTTGTTGGCAGCTTTGGTGGCTTTAGGTAAGAAAAGAATAGGTAGAATTCACCCTAGGACTTGGAATAATTGGGTAGCTGGGTATGTTTACTAGATGGCAGTGCAACTAGAAAAAGACAGATCTTTGGCTTTGCCCATTTTGAGTTATTTTCTCACAATTCTGGAGGTGCAATGGTTATGGCCAGGGAATGCTTGGTTATGGTATGATCAGAGGTTCTGGAAGTGGAAAGCAGTGGATCGGTCCCTTCACTAGGAGGTGCGTCATCCTGATATCTGGTTGGCTACCTTGATGGATAGTTATGGGGTTTATTAGGGGAGGAGGGTGAGAGGGATTTGGCATGTGTTGGCCCTTTAATAGTGGGAGTTGTTCATGGGTAGGGTTCAAATTCTTGCTCTTTTGTTCTAAGTGTGGTGGGAGTCATTCGGCCATTTAATGTGGGTGCCATGACGTCAGTGCTATGAATGTGAACTTAACATCAGGGGAGGGCAGATTTTCCTCTGTTCAGAGGTTTCAGGTAGTTAGGGGCAGAGGTAATTTTCGTGGATCACGGGGAGATGGAATTTTTAGTGGCAACAGGGGAAGGGTTGCCTTTCCCCATTAATGTGACAGTTTTATGATGCATGATCCAATGCTTTCCTGACCTGGCACTTAGAGGCAAGATATTAGATGGGTTTCAGCAAGGGATTCCTATAAAATTTAGGGTGGCTGGAGATGGGGTGGTTTGTAAGAATCTGCGCTCAGTGGGGGGCAAGGAGGATATATTGGGGGATTGGTGGAGAAGGAGTGTCAGGCTGGTCTGTTATTGGCTCTGTAATAGTCCACCTTTTGTTAATTTTAAAGTTTCACCATTGGGGTTAGTACCAAAGAAACGGGCTGGTGAGTTCAGGTTGATTCACCATTTCTTGAATCCCAAAGGTGGCTCGGTTAATGATTTCATTGCAGGTGAGGATGTCAGGATTAGTTATGCATCTTTAGATGATGCTGTCAAGGTGATTAGAGATCTTAAGGAGCCTTGGCTAGTAAAGGTGGACATTGAGTCTACCTCTTGTTTACTGCCAATTAGGCAGGAGTATTGGCCATTACTGGGTATAGTAGTGGGTGACAAATATTATTTTGACAAAGCTATGCTAATGAGTTGTTGAGTTACTTGTGCAATATTTGAGAAGTTTAGTACGGTACTACATTGAGTATGGCAGCAGAGGGTGGGTACACAGAAGGCGATACATTACTTGGATGATTTCTTGCTAATTGGTGAAGGATGAGTAGGTGCAGGAGAAGGGTTGCGGCAATTCATGAGCATGTGTGAGGAACTTAGGGGTACCTTTGGACCAACATAAGCTGGAAGGTCTGTCACAAGCATTAGAATTCTTGGGATTAATGGTGGATGCCGAACGGGGTTGTTTTGCTTGCCTATTTATAAGATAGACAGGCTGAAGGCTATGATAAGGTCAGTTGTGGCTAAGGATGAGGTATGGATTCGGACAGTTATGGAGTTGTTAGGGTTTTTGAATTTAGCATGAAAGGCGGTACACCCTGGGCATACTTTTTGTAAGTCAGTGGCATTTTTGTTAAAAGGTGACAAGAGTAAACACCATTGGGTTAAGGTGAACAGGTTGGTTCTGGAGGATTTGTTACTGTAGTTGTGTCTTTTGGAGCAGTTCAATGGAATTTCCTTTTGGCAGACAGACTGGGTAGGACAAGAGGAACTTCAGTTATTTACAGACGTAGCAGGGGGCTTTAGCATATGTGCTTATTTTGGGGGACAGTGGTTTGCTGTTAAATGGCCTAGGTTGTGTAAGGAAGAATTGAAAAGAGATGTTGCATTTCTAGAGTTGATGCCAATTTGGGCAGCTTTGGTAATTTGGAAGTATCACTTACATGAGAAGCAAATTATTTTCCTTTCTGATAACATGGCAGTGGTGTAGTTTTTGCAGAAGAAGGCAGCTAAATCATATGCATGTGCCTGGGGTGAGGAATGACATTGCTGATAGTTTGTCCCGATTTCTATTTTCCAGGTTTTAGCTGTTGGCTCCAGGGGCAGAGTAAGTGCCGGTACTCTTGCCAGAGGATGTGTGGAGCCTTGGGTCGAGGTAGCCAAGAGGTTGGTGCATCATTCTTGGGCTTGGTTTACAAGGAAGGCTTATGGTAGGGCCCTTTGTGAATTTTATCAGTTTGTTTTACAATTGCCAGAAGATGAAGGGGTATGGTCTGAGGAATTACTGCTCCATTATTTAGCTCAAGCTTGAAGTTTAGGTAAAGCATTACAAACGGTTAGGGTGGAATTGGCAGCAATTAGTATATTTATGTGGGTATCTGGGTTACATGATTTTACAAAGTCATGGACAGTAGGGTGTATGTTGAAAGGATGGGGAAAAGTGGCTGGGAACATAGTGATATGAGATGGCCATTGACAAGGGTGTTGTTGAAAATTTTGTTGAAAGGTTTAGCTTTATTGGAAGGTAACCCCTTGGATTATGTTATGTGGGTCATGCTATGTGTATGGTTATATTTTGGTGCTTTGAGTGCCTGAATTGTTAGGATCATTACTTTGGAGGGATGTAATGATAGGTTCTATGTCGGTTATTATTGGGTTGCAAAAGACTAAGATGGATCAATTGGGTAAAGGATCAGTGGTCGTGCTCAATGCAGATAAGAATGTTGGGCTTTGCCCAGTGAGGTGGACCAAGGAATTAAGACAGATCCAGGTGGGGGGCCCGTATGATTTAGTTTTCTGTTCATTTGATAGGAAGGGAGTGACAAGTGGTCAGTTTGTGCATCTCATCAGGAGGGTTTTCATTGTATGGGGTTTTCAGCGGAGAGATTTGCATCACATTCCTTTCACATTGGTAGGGCTTCAGATTTGGCTGGGGATGGTAATTCTTTTGAAGTTATTCAAAGGGTGATGAGGTGGTCTTCAAATGCATTTCTATCATATATCAGATAGAGTTTTGATAGGTGTAGTCTGTTAATTTTCTTTTCTTTTAGGAAAGCATATTGCCATCATGGGTCATTCTTATATCCACTGGCAGAGAAATGGGCAGTGGGTAGGGCGGATGGTAAAAAACTTAGGTTTGTCTCACTTAGGTTAGTCAGTGACTTGCCATGTTTGTTAGAGGGCTTAGATGGGATATATTGATGCATGAGTTTGAGCAGGTAAGGTTGAAAATAGGATGGCCCCGGATATTAGTGGTTCATTTGAGTGTAATGATGTAGGTAATTTTTCAAAGAAGTGGCTAGTAGATATCAGTTTACAGGACTTGTTAAAGTTGCAGGTGTTGTACCCGGGTATGAGTATAGCTTGGTCAGAGCTAGTTCCATGTTTGATTTGGAGGAATATGTTTAGTTACCGGGCTATTGAGTGGGGTAGGGGGTTTGTTAATCAGAGGTTGGCGAGGCAGCTAAGGGTTTTAGGTATGTGTATACCATTGAACACAGGGACTGTTTGTATGGTGAGGTAGTTTGTTTCCAATCAGATGGGGGATGTGAATGATGTGAATTTGGATTTGTTTAATATTCATTTAAAGTTGTTTCTAGAAAGTATGGTGAAGGTGATGGCTTAAGAGGGAAACAGCCTGGGTGCAGGCTGGTGGGCAGAGAAGAGGGACAAGCTTGTCCTCTTCTGTTTCCCGTCTAGGTGAAGGTGGTCATGGCTTTGAGTTGGGGATAAAGTGAGTTGCAGGAAGCTGCTTGACAATAAGTGAACTTAATTGGATAATGGTTGGTTAGAAAGGGTGAGCAGGTACGCTGCCCATTTAACGTTTGGCTGCATGAACAAAATAAGTGGCGTTCGATACACGTATTGAAATGAGTCCGTGACTATTTCAATACAAAGAGCATACACAATATGATAAATGTATGCTTTATATAAATACAGCAGGGTTGTGAGAAAGAAAGAAAGAAATATCTTTCATCTTTACTGTCTACAAGGCTAAGTAAAGAAGGTACTGAATTGTTTAAAACAGACTTAAACATTAATGAAATTTGGAGATATCACTTTAATAAAACATGATACTGGTATGACTTCAATTATATATATATATATATATATATATATATATATATATATATATATCTATATATATAAAATATTAAATAAAAACTGAAGGGTTTCTATGGAGGTGCAGCAGTTAGCGTTGCCGCCTCACAGCAAGAGGTTCTCCAGTTCGATCCTCGGCTGGGGTGTCTTCTGTGTGGAGTCTGCATGTCCTCCCTTTGGTCTTGTGGGTTTCCTCTGTGTGCTCCGGTTTCCTCCCACATCTCAAAGGCATGCAGTAGATGGATTGGATACTCTAAATTGGCCCTAGGCGTTCGTGCATATGTGTGCCTTCCGTGGAAGGCTGGCAACTCGACACTGTAAAAAACTCCACTGCCAATCATGAGCAGACACATGATCTGCTGTGGCAACCCCTAACCAGGAAAAAGCTGAAAGAAGAAGAAGAAGATTAAATCGAAACTGAACCAAGGCAAAAGCTATGGTAAAGTACCTATGTGTTTTTAGTTTTTTGTTTTTGGGGGGGGGCTACTTTTTCAAACATTTTCAATGATTTTTAGCAACCTATTTTTAATGAAGATATTTTCCATTCCATAGTTTCTATATTGTCCAGGAAACAGCCTCCTCCAAGATGTCAAAAGCTTTCTAACCTTTAGTGCAAAATACCTTGATTCTAGCAGGTAGCAGCATATGGGTTTTAATGCCAACTTTCAGTAAATGCAAATAAACTTTTTTTTTAGCAGTTACTTTAGATGAGTATTCATTATATCAGATCTTATTATGCTTTCCCTATTTTTATGGAACAGTTTGACCAGGCAGATTTCAAAACAGTCTTTGCCTTCACAGGAGGAGAATTTTACTATAACTGACCAAGGAGAGGTAGACATAACAAAAAGATGGATAAGACAGAGAACTGAGTCCTTCTGATGCCCAAGTATAGAGCTTTGGGTAGGTTAAGTGCTTTGGGCAGTGTATCAGAAGACTTATCATATTTCATCCTTAGTTGTCTGGTATGCCATATATCCTGTTGTTGTTGCTTCATAATGTGTTCTCTCTGTGAGTTGAACTGTGATACTGAATTATCACACTGTGGTTTGATAATTCTATCACATTTATACATTTATACTCAAATAATTTTGCCTGCTCTATTCTGTCTCTTTGTTTAATTGAACTGTGTAGTGTGTCACTGACATTCTGTCTTATTCAACCTTCTTATACTGGATTCATATTAGCACTGTATAGCATATAATAGCTACTAGTTCTTCTAACCTGAGTAATTCCTTAGGATGGTCTTGGGCGTGCAACACTTCCTGCATTAGTGTCTCTGGCAGTATGACTCAGCAGTTTGAGCTCATGCTCTTTGTAGCTCATTTACTTGCACTAGGTGTCCTGAGACAGACAAACGATGTCATTTAGCAGATATTCACAGCCACCTGCATCATGTGAAACTGACAATACATCTCTGCTTTTTTGTTCCATTTCTCTTCTCTTTCTTAACTTCTATGCTTCACATTTGTATTCATTAGGCAAAATCATGGTTTCCTGTTGGTTGAAAACAACCTTTAACCAGTTTTATTAATAGAATAAACATTCATATAGATCAAGAGGTATACATCACATCCTTAATGCAACGAGTTATTAATAATCAACATTTAGTGTATGGCTTTATTCTCCATTTCTCCAATAACATGATGTGTAAGCAAATAATGTTAGTGAGAGTTATGTTCTCAGTTTCAGACTAAAAAAGTCATGCATATTTAATGTGTTTTGTGTAGCTTCTCATTGTGCGTTCAAGAACTGCAAGTGCAAAATACTTGGAACATTTTGGATGTGATTAGGAAAAAATATATACTGAGTCCAAGTTTGCAATATCTATGAAAGTCCTTTTTTTCTGAGGTAGCAATGTAAGAGTTAGTGTATAAATATGTATGTGTGTGTATTTATATATATATATATATATATATATATATATATATATATATATATATATATATACATACACATACATACACACACACACACACACACACACACATATATATATATATATATATATATATATATATGTACAGGAGCTGCAAAAGCCATTAAAGCTGACATCTGTTTTGTACTGAATGGTAGTAATGCAGGATCACTACAATATTGAGGTGGGGAATATGCCCTTTCCCCAGTATGATTCAATCTGAGACTTAAAATATATAAGTAGTGTGAAGGGAGGTGCAGGGGAACTTGTCCCTGCAAAAAACAATGAGGATGAGTATTTTTGTGTCAGTTTCATTTATTAACTTTTTTTTCATTGTTAGTGACACTGACATTTGGGTGTTTTGACTATTTTTAGTACACCCATATACTATATGATATAGTATGGTTGTGGATGGTACAGTTTTCCACAATTCTAGATGCAAGTGTCTTTCCCAGAAGATAAACAAAACACTATTAATGTGTAACAGTAACTTTAACAGTTTGGTGTTTATTGTAGAAAGTCAAACAAGTTTTTCTCAGTTTTGGGATTTGCACTGTCAAGTCTTGAATTTCAAAGTGGGCTCATAAAAAACTGTCAACACTTCTGAAATAGCTTTACTATGAAGTCTAGCAGTTGCATGTGTTCTTTTTTTTATTAATTTTGTTATATTTATTTGCTTGTTTACTGGAGGAGCTCTGAGACCAGAGGACAGCTTTTATTCTTAGTCTAGCATTTTACAGGTGTAAGATGAATGAAAAAATGGAATATTATAGCAATAACCCATGCCTGGTGTGGGTAATGCTGGATTTATCCATGGTTGTTGTGGTTTGGTGACGAGGGCGAAGCCCAAGTTTGGCCCAAGCAAAGCCAACTGTGGGTAAATCCAGCATTACCCACACCCAGAAGTGGGTTATTGCTATTATAGAATGCCATTATTAAAGAAAAAAAATAATTACTTTTCTTAAATAATGACATTGTATAATGCCTCCTTGCTGCCCTTCCGCAGCTGTCTGGTATTCTGCGGCACTTCTAATGCACTGCACATGCGTTTGCATACGCAGTACATCTGAACTGTGGGCAAAGGCAATGGAGAAAGCAAGATATCCATTGCTTTTTACTGTTTCGCTTTGTTAAATGGGTTTAACATAGCAATACAGCTTTAAAATAAGCAATGGAGATCTCTGTTGCTTATTTTAAAGCTGTCTCGCTATGTTAAACCCATTTAACATAGCGAGACAGTTTTGAAAAAAGCAACGGAGAAAGCAAGATCTCCGTTGCTTTTTACAAACTGTTTCTCTATGTTAAATGGGTTTAACATAGCGAGACGACTTTAAAATAAGCAACGGAGATCTCCGTTGCTTATTTTAAAGCTGTCTCGCTATGTTAAACCCATTTAACATAGCGAGACAGTTATGAAAAAAGCAACGGAGAAAGCAAGATCTCCGTTGCTTTTTACAAACTGTTTCGCTATGTTAAATGGGTTTCACATAGCGAGACAACTTTAAAATAAGCAACGGAGATCTACGTTGCTTATTTTAAAGCTGTCTCGCTATGTTAAACCCATTTAACATAGCAAGACAGTTTTGAAAAAAGCAACGGAGAAAGCAAGATCTCTGTTGCATTTTACACATTGTCTCGCTATGTTAAAGGTGTTTAACTTAGCGAGACAGCTTTAAAAAAAGCAACGGAGATGTCCTGCTATGTTAAACTCCTTTAACATAGCAAGACAGTGTTTTAAAAAAGACTTATAGTAATGGAAAAAGTCTGGGCGACCGGACCTTTTTCCATTAGTATAAGTCGATTTACAAAGTGCACGCTGACCAATCAGCATGCACGTTTTGGAATATTAATGGGGGGGTCATGGTATAATGACGCTTTTATGCTGAATTATAACAGAACAGTTAACAATGTATGCACATTTTCTTTCAAAATATGAATATTTGCAAAATAAAAAATATAGCACAGTAAAGTTGAGCATTTATATGTAGAAGACGAATAAGCAAAGCTCAATGATAAATTGCTATATACAATATTTATAATATCATTTTAGCAAATCAATAAAGAAAGAAACAAACAGTACCCCAGCAGAGGAAAAAGAAGTGAATCACACAGGAGGTACTGCAGTAGTTACAGCTCATTCACATATCTTTAGCTACATCCTAGTTTATCAAGGTTCTCTAGCCCATTCACTTATCCTCTTCTTAAGTTATCCTATACCCCCTTCATCAGTATTGGAGAGTATGGAATCTCAGTCAACTGTTTCCCCTTATGCAGTCAATCTGATAGAATTAGGTATTTAGTAGAAGTGTAGTAACTGCCTCATGCTTACCAAAAACTTATTGCCATCTCACAATGATTCAGTATGTGGGAGGTATATTTACTTGACTTGGAGGTTACATTCTCACTTCAGAACACATTCAGTAAGCACAACACATGGTACACATACATGCACAGAGCACTTCACAAATCCAGCTTATGCTGAGGTTGTTAAGAGACTACTGCCTAAGACTCCCAGGCAGAAGACTAAGAAACCTTAGACATTATTGTACTCAGCAAATCACATACCTTCACCATTCACAAATGCACGCACACCTAAGATGCATACCTTTAAGGCACACAAGGTTGCAGACTCCAAACCCTTATGGACTAATAAGACTGCATCAAAACATGGGAATGGTTTAGTAATAGATTACTCTTTGTAAGGTGTGTGGACACTGTGCTCACTAGTCTGGTAAGAATAGAGTGACAGTTAGCTGTCTTTCTGGAGACAGGATCCAGGCTGTAACAAGCACTCTCTACATCCAGTCAAATATGATTATGACCCGATAGTGGTATAAGTGGGGTAAAAAACCTAATACACTCTACAAAGTTGGATATGTGGAAGAATTTGATTGAGTTTGCTATGCATGTATCTGAGGCAGGAAATGGAGTGGTCTTGAGTGGAATTTTGCCATCAACCAGAATGATGCTGAGATTCAAAGATAAGATAATCGGCTTTAATAATTGGCTATGTAGTTGGTGCCATTCTAGGCAGACCCAGTATGTGTCAGTTTGGGATGAGTTGGTTGACAAGTCCTCCTGATTTGCCAGGGATGCTTTTCTCCTCTCTTACCAAGCCATTTGCATTCTAGATGAAGCCTTTGCTGTCCCCATAGTTCCTTTTTTAGGCAGATTCCATCTGATGGACATTCCAATCTAGTAAATTCTAATTCAGCGTGTGTTAATGTGTGTCTACGCATTGCCAAGAGTCTTAACAAAAAAAAAAAATATGTCCAGACTTGATGCTGTCCTGCAACTTTAACACATTCACATATGTATAATTACAGAAAAATGGTTTCAGAGCAATGAACACTCTCTCCATTTCTGTGTATAATGACTATCATCTCTTCAGACCCACTGGCAATAGCGTGAAGTATTAATACTTGTCAAGGGTATCATCACTTCATGATATATTCCTTGCAACACCACATTTGGAATCCTAGAAGTCCAAATAACCTCAAACAAGAAAATTATGACTTTATAGCTAGCTGTAGATCACACCCTATGTTACCAATCTGAGCACGATAGCCATCTTAACTGAAATTCCTATTAAACTCAAGACCTTTCTTCTGAGACTTCATCTAGGTTGACCTATAGAGACAGTCATCATGCCCCATGCTTCCTTAATATTATAAATACTAACCCCCTTTCACAAATAGGTAACCATTCTACTAGGGGCCACAATATCCCAAATCTAATCCTCACAAATATGGCCACCTCTAATACAGGTACACATGTATCGCCATGTCTAGTTAAATCAGACCATAGTTTGGTGAACTTTTCCTTTAAAATGTATGGTACTTCCCCTATAAATAGCTTTGTATTTAGGGATGTCTCAATGCAAACCTCCTTCAGGTACTTGATGATGTACATATATTCTGCTGTAATCCTCCTCTAAAGGATCCCATTGCTAAAGCTTCTAACAATGCCTCTGACTTCTACTCCCACTTAAATAATTGTATTGATTAGGCAGTCCCTATCAACAACAAATTTAATGAGATGTTTAAAAATAAACCCCTGTTGTGGATTACCCATATAAATATATATAACAAGAGAAATAAATTGCTTAATGCTTATAAAAGGTCTCATTCTATCTGTCTTTAGAGCACACTTTAGCAAATTAACAAAGAGCTTAAGGGAACCATAAGGAAGCTCAAATCTGAGTATGAACTTAAAATAGCCACTGAATCTAAAAATACATGCAAATCTTTATTTAACTACATGAGGAAGTTAAAAACTAACACCCAACAGTGGTCAGAGCTAATCAATAATGACCCATAGGAAATAGCTAATATCCCAGCTAACAAATTTAGTGTACATTTTACTCTACACACACTTACAAATATTCCACAGGTTCCACTTTCCCAGCTACACCCTTTAATTATTACAGAACAAGTTTTCTCAGTCCTTTCCAAAACTAAGAATACTTCATCCACGGCCCCTGACAAAATACCAAGTTGCCTGATTACCAGTGCCAGATATGACCTTTCAGAATCCCTTCTTAAACTCTTTAGGCCTCTCCACTGATTGAATTCCTGAAGCCTGGAAAACAGCTGTTGTAATTACATTACACAAGGGTGGCCCAACCACGGACCCTGGTAACTATAGAGCCACTAGTCTCACAAACCACATATATAAAGTTATGGAACATGTTTTCTCAGACTTCATTAATCTGGAGATTGAAAATCTTTCAACCCATGACCCTCATCTTTTTGACTTTATCAAATGAAGGGCCTGACTCTTTAACCTCATTAATTTCTTTGAAAAAGTTTCTGAAGCAGTGGATAGTGATTAAGCAGTGCATACATCATAGGCAGAACTGGGAAAGGCCTTTAACACTATTCCTCATGCAAGTATTATTGATAGACTTGTAAATCTGAACATAAATTTCTATATTGTATAGTATATAGCTAACTGTTTGTCTGACACATGGTTAGAAGAGTAGGTGTCACTTCTAATAGTAAAACATTTTCCAGTGGTATCCCTTAGGACTCAGTTTTGGGACCTCTTCTATTTGGTATATATTTCTTAGACCTTCAGGACAGCACTCCTGGCCAATGGCTAAGTAAATTGGTAGATAACTGTAAATTATGTATTGTTATTTGATCTTCAACTGACTGACAATTGCTCCAGCATGGCTTAGGACCATGTTAACAGTTGGTCAAGGACAATGGTCGCAAATTAAATTAAAAAAAATGTAGCATAGTTAAATTTGGTAAACAAAGCAGTTTCACTTACAGTGCAGTAGATGCACCCCTTCAATCAGACACTGTTGTAAGGGATCTGGGTCCTTTTATTGATATTTCATTATCATTTGACAATTATGTCTAAATAGCTGTTTGGAAAGCCTTTCATCTAGCCCATCTAGTTTACAACAGCATCTACACTAGGTCCAAAGAACTCTTAATTCCCTTTTACTTGTATTTTATCAGGCCCATTATTGAAAATAATGCAACTTTTGGCAACCATTTATTTAAGCATATCACATGACTTGAGAGACCTCAGAAATCCATAATTTAAAAGATAAGAGGCCTCAAAAGCTTTAGTTATCAGGAGAGATTGCCAGCTATTTCTCTCTACTCAGTCTCTTACAGACTCTGGCATGGAGCTCTATGTCTATTCTTTCATGCCATTAAAGATCCAATCCAATTTTATCTCTTTTCTCTTTGCAGAACTAATGGTACATACAATATATGGTTAAAGGAACTAAATCTTCATTAGCAGATAAATTAGACACAGTAGGATAGATTCTTATACCAACGTAGCGCTACTCTCATCTCTGGAGCAAACTTTGACTACATGTCAAGCAGGGTAGCTCTCTTGCCCCTTCATGAAAACCTAGATAATTTGGATGGGCAGCCTCAAATTCTCTCCCAGTCTATCTTGTCTTGCCTTCCTTGAGGCTAGAGAAAAAAATTTAATAGGGCTTTTTTGACTAGGCTTGAAATGGCCTGCAGACCAGTTGTCCAGTACTTACCTCTGAACCTATGATAGAAGGCATGGAAGAGATGTATAGGGGATTGGTAACTTGGTAGAGAAGGAGCACTTTTACAAAGCTTATAGGAGATAAGGAGCTTTTCACTGGATTGGCATCAGAAATTGAGATCTTTTAAGAGGGTAGAAATGTTTTTCCAAAGTCTTTTGCTAGCGTAAGGAAACGGTGGTTTGCCCTTTAATGGTTGTTTTTTTGTGTGTGTGTGTGTGTGTGTGTGTGTGTGTGTGTGTGTGTGTGTGTGTGTGTGTGTGTAGCAGAAAAGGACCCATGTGACATTGTCCTGTAAGATATTTGGCAATTTTTTATGAGTTTAGCAACTACAATTGAGTACATTTCAGACAGCTGTAATTTAAATAGCTAAGATCTTAAAAAGAGGCCAGCTGTAATTTTACTTGGGAGGCATTTTACTTTCTCTTTTGTCATGAAATGGTGTTCGCCCCTGAGAAAATTGAAAATGTTATATTTGTGCAATTGAAGATATTCTGTTACACTTTTTAATTTATTATTTTTAATTGAGACTGTGGCTTTCAAGGGAAGGCCATATTTACGCTGTGCAAAAAGGATTATTTTTTGGGTTTAGCAGATCTAGCTACAAAGAAAATACAGTCTAATATTATTCTCAAGTAGAACATAATATACTTTATCTTGCTTACTGTTTTGTCTAAATGGGTTTGAAAGTCTATATCTGGGTCCAACTATAGGTTTAGGCATTTGAGTAAGATAATGTTTTCATTCTGAAGTTTGTTAAGGTCATTAATGAAGGCTGGTTGAGGAGGACCTTGGTAATATCTGATGCATTCCAAAGATATAGGCCTTAGTTTTATTTCGAATTTGTTAACCGAGGTAGAGTACTAGTTTTATTTCAAATTTGTTAACCAAGGTAGAGTACTGATTCTGCTAGACCTTTTTACATCTCAGCTCATGGAAAGCACAATAAATACATGACTTTGTTTATTGAGTAAATGACAGCATAACGTATACACATATAGAAAGTGAATATCAAAGTTGGTTTGAAGGTATAAAGGCAATAGTTAAATAACATTATATAGAGAGTTACTGGCAAAACACAACCATAGATGGCATGATAAAATATAACACAATGGAAGGCAGATTCAGATAAAGCTATGTTAGGAGAAAGGGTAGGAAGAGGTTAAATTACAGAATCGGAGAGATAGCAGTTGTAGTTTCCTACAGTCTTGAAATGTGTTTTTATTTCTTGCCAGAAAATGGGATAATAATAAGAAGAATGATCTTTAAGAAAAGGAGTGAGAAATTCCTTGAATTTGGGACCAAAGACGGAAAATGAAAGGTCTATGCAGTGAAGCCTAATTTGGGTCAGGGGATGGTGAAGAGGACCTGGATTGTTTAGATTTGTAAGGATATGCGTTGGTGCCACCCTGAACAGTCTGGAGGCTGGGGGTAGGTTTCATTCTTTATAAGTTTAAATAGTTGCAAGTTGAGCAGAAAGTCAGCATGGAGTTTCACAGGTAGCTAGTTAGCTTTTTCATTGGTGGTCATTTCTTGGGGAAAGGGTGATAAATCTTCATATGACATTTGGGATGTATTGAAAGGTGGATACATTTGATTTAGAGGTGCAGCAACTAGAGGGAGGCATTATTCTAAGTCAGTAAGATACCTTTACAGACGACATTCCTACAGATTCTGGATGGGGAGTTCTCATAATCCAGAATAGGAGAGAGTTAATTTATGTGTGCCTTTGTCTGTGAGTGTTCATGCGTGTCGCCCCAGTAGAGCTGGACTTGGAGTTTTGTTTAGTTTAAGAGTTTTTATTTGTAACCAGGTTTGAAAGTTTGTCATTTTAATGATGGATTTGTATTACTCAGTGTGAAGAACTATATAGCTCAAAAACAATAACCGACTTGTTTCCGCAACCTTTCTTGATATGTCAAAAGCCTTCAACACTGTATCTCATCAAATCTTATTATATAAACTGGCCTCTTATAATTTCTGCCTTGAAACCATAAGCTGGTTCCACAGCTACCTCTCAAATCGTAAGCAGGCTACCTTGTGGGAGAACAAACACTTAGCACTGACAATTAAATAAGTACATATAAAACTCAGTACTCTATACAGATGCAGACACTATCTTACCAACCATGACAGACTAGCTATAGCAAGAATCCACCTTCTTTCCTTACTACTATACTGTTCAAAAATATTTACCAACCTTCCCATAATAGAAATTAATAAATCTTGAATCCTACTACAATAAGATAGCCAAATTTGCATCTAAACACCCTCAAAAACACATCACTGCATTGCCCTTCATCAACTTAACTGGGTAGAACTTCAAAACTTGCTTATACTAAATCAACTGTTAATCACCCACTCAGTTATGTATAAACCAGACAACTGCCCAGCTCTAATGAACCTTGTCCAGCCATATACAAACCTTAAATCTCTCAGGTCAGCAGACAAGGCACTGCACAGAGTTAACACATATTATAACTCGTATGGTGACTCCTTATACAGTTGCAAAATCTCTGACTACTGGAACTCCCTTCCTCAACATATACTAGCCATCAATAACACACATAATTTCAAGCAGGCCATAAAACAATATTTCTTAACTCACTGGACATGCTCCTGTTCTTCTCCAGACTAACCTGTTTTTCTTGACTCTGTCCTCCTTATTCTGCTTCTCAACATGCCCTCAAATCCCCCTTGTCGGGGATACCACCTTATCATTTGATCATTCTAAAAAAAAAAAAGTGTGCAATCAATGGTGCTTTTTTAACTGTTTTTCTACTGTGTAATAATGTATCTAGCTTAAAACATATAGTTGTAACTAATTGTTTTAAATGTGTAACTATTTTTTTCATGTTTCATTCTGCCTGCATAGCTATGTGTATGCACTGGAGCTTTTCTCTCCGTGTCTATGGTGAAAATGGGCTATTTTTGCCCAGTCGGACAGTTACCCACTAAACAAATGTAAATAAATAAATACAAAAAATAAAATATATTTAAAAATCATCATGTCAGCATAAAACATTAGAAGGGGGTAGAGAAGGTTATTAAGTAGTATGTCAATGAAGACTGAGAGCAGAATGAGCAAGGATAGAGCCCTCTGGAACACCTTTGATAGTGATACTGGCAGTGGAGATGGGAAGGATCAATCCTCCTGAACAGTCTGTTGCCAGAAGTTTCAGTAATCAAGTAGTGTCATGAGGACTGATCCCCATCTCTGTCTATCTATGGAGTGATACTCTGGTGCATGAGGATTGATCCCTCTCTCTCTCTCTCTCTACCTACCTATCTAACTCTGGGGTGATACACAGTACATATGCACTTGCATTAGCAAGGACTTTCTGGGTTATGTGACATAGATCACTGATGAGTAAAATTTCATCAAGAAGAAGCACAGATGCTATGACTTGTAAAATATATTGTTTAAATGATAGCAGGTTGTATTGCTTAAAACATTTATTAGAGCTGGCTATACATAACCTTAAGAACTGTATCCATAAATGGTGAGATTGAGATGTATAAGAAGTAAGAAGCATTATCAGGGCAATGGTTTTTACTATGGTGACTTTACTTGTAGGCATCACATTCTATAGCCAGAAGAGGTTATAGATGTGCAAAATATGGATGATAAATTCTTAGCAGTAGTACAAAAACTGTGGGATTAGAGTATGTTGGCCTGAGAATGTGTAAGTGGAAATTTGCTTGAGAGAAGGTTGAATGTCTCTAGCTTTATTTGCTTGAAGAAAAATGGACTGAAAGGGGAAGGAGATAGAGGTTGACACTGATGAGGTGAAGAGTCTGGTCACTCTGAGATGAAGATTTATCCTTGTGTATACTGAAAGCCATTGATGAAATAATTTGATCTCCATGTCTTTCCCTGGCAAGAGTAAGGCTTACTCATTTCAAAGTTGCTTTGGAACAGCTAAAAGCAGGCTTTGATGAGATTTAAGTTAGCTGGCCTTATACCAATTTGCATCCTGTTTGGAGGGATTTCAAAGCACTCTGAACCTTTCCTGATTTTCAGAATTTTAGATTTTTTTCTTCTTTTGCACCAGGCTTCATCACATAGACTTAGAAAGGCCCATAGTTTTTTTTTAGATTCCAGAACTTGTCAGAGCATTGGGAGGCACAGTTAGGCTTATAAAGGCCCTTGTGATAATTGTCTAGTAAACACTTATGAACCTATGAACCTGTGAGATATTCAAATGTTATTTATATTTTGTATACTCTTAAATTTCTCAGAATTTATTTTGAAGTTGGAGTAGTGTATACTCTAGGGTGCTGGAGGCTGAGATGGGATCAAGTATTTAAAGTAATGGTGACTCTTCTTTGGCAGAAAGGTGAGATTTACAGTTGTTAATGCTACAGGTTTTATTTTTTACCTAAATGATATTCAATTTATTGGAAGTTTTAATGTCATGTTATTAAATTTGAAGGTAATAGGGCAGAGATAAAAGCATGAGGGGAGATGAGTGGTAAATAAAGAAATGTTTGGATTGTTGTTAGCTAAGAAGTCTAAGAGATAGTGCTAATTAGTGTGATGACTGGGGCAGGTGGTCTCTTCAATAAGTTGAATGAAAATTAGGTCAACTGGATCATCTGTGGTGTAACTGGAGAAGAGACCTGAACATTTAAATTGAAATATCCTACAATTAAATTTTTGCCCTTGGAAACCACTAACAAGATATTCTGAATTAGTTATTGGAATTTCTTAAAACAGTAAGAAAGGGGTAGGAAAGTAAACTGCTACTGAGATGTCATTTTTCTTTATGTTGGAATGTTAGCCAATAGCCAGTAAGGCTCAGAGTCTGTGGAGTTTGCGTGAGCAGATGTTTTCACAGGAAGATGGGACATAAAAAAGATTAGGGTACTGCTTCCATTTATGGGACCAGATCAAGTGTCAAAGATATACTTCTAACATAAGATGTAGGGGTGGATGTTGGGGGGTTGTTGGGTTTAAATCAGTCTTTTATCATAGCTACCATATTAAATGAGTAGGATGCAAGAAAGGCACTAATTTGCTCTAGTGGTTTCTTATACTTCTGGCATTTAAAAAATGCAGGCATTATGATTACAAAGATATGCAATCTTGTGCTCAGCTCAGTGTTAGCTCTGACTAGAAGAATAAACATTATTGGAAAGAATTTACAATGATATGTCGGTAGGCAGGTTATATGGTAACATGTTTTTGTTGAGGTTGGAATTTGCAAAAACTCAGAGCGTGAAAGTATCAGAGGGTGTGATTTGGATATAGAAAATATATCTGTTAAGTAAAGTGGTCTGTTCAATTTATGTGATTTTGGTGGAGTATGGATTGTGGCTGAGTTTATGTTAAAAAGTGGGCATGTTAGTGAGTTAGCAGCATGTAGAATTTGCTTGTGTAATACATGTGATGAATGAGGCTAGATAGTAACGGGAGATGCAGGCTTATCGTATTGGGGATGTAGTGTTTGGAAGGAACAGGTACCTGGGGATTCAATAAACTCCATGTAGGCTTAGCAGGAAGGCTACACGGAATTTAGGTGATTGCATGGCGAGCAGTAGGCTTATACATATGCATGCCGCTCACCAGTTTTGTGGCTAACGACAATGTTGCAAGCCAGGAAACCGTGTCAAACAACATGGACAACAGCAGATATGTAAACCTGTTTTCCTATGCATGTTTGCATAAAATGCACAATGATTACCAGGGCTATTAAGAAAGCAATTTATATAGTTCCAACACATTACATGACAGTGTATACAGTGAAGAGTACTGTAAAAACCTGTTTTAAGCATACTGAACAAAAGTTGTGTAAATGATCAGTAAGTGTACATTGACTGCATTATAAATAAACAGTGAGAAGAAGTGTGTATATTGAACAGGGACACACAGATTAACTGTAGGAATGGATACAGGGAAAACGGGCAGGTGAAACAGGATAATGTGCAGCAGATGAGGGCATGTCAGTGAAGGCAATTGTAGCATGATTACTAATCACATATCAATATAATACAGTATGTCCTGCACAGTGAATGTATGTTTACTGTACTATCACCCAGAATGATGCCGCAATATAAACAAAACATGATCAATGACAATAATTGGCTAAGCTTTTGGTGCCTGTACAGGGGGATCCAGTATCTGTCAGCCCAGGTTGAGATGGTTGACAGGCCACATTGCTTTGCCAGAGATGGTCTGCACCTGTATCCTCTAGGCTGTTGGATACTGGCACAGGCCATGCCCCAAAGCATACCTGGCAAGAGTCATCTGCTAAGTATTTCTAGAGATCAGATCAAATCTGCAATCTCCAAGGCTAAAAAATATGACCTCAGTGGTACCAGATAATATCCTAGGTTGCAATCTAAAACAGAACCTAGTAGACCCAATTATTGTCCTCTTTAACCATAGCCTGAATAATGCCTTTCTTCTAGCAGACTGGAAAACAACAACAGTAATCGGCTTGCACAAAGGGGGGCTTTCAACTGAGCCTGGGAAGTATAGACTCATAAGTCTTACCACAGGAACAACACCAAAAAGAAGGAAGCTGAAAAAATTCAATGGTCCAGTAATCTCTAAAAAAGTGGTTTCGTTGGTTTCTCTCTACCACCACAGCATACAATGCATTCAGTGGAGTCCATTGAAGGCATTGTATGCTGAGACATTAGAGAGAAACCAATTAAACTACTTTTTTTGGAAATTACTGGACTGTCGTATTTGTTCATGTCTAACCAGTCTCATCTGCTAGGCCATGAAAAGAATCATCATGGAAACTATCAACAAGGACATAGAACATAAGTGACCTTCAAACTCTAGACCCAAACCAATTTGGCTTTGACAAGGGTAGATCATACTTTTTAGCTGTAGTAGACTTCTTTGAGAAAGTCAACAAGGACCTGGATGAAGGTAAGTCAGTGCACACTCCCTATCTTCACCCAGCCAAGGCTTTTCATACAATCCCCCACTCAGGTATCATTGAAAAACTTTCCTAGCCGGGGAGTAAATATTATATCACTAGATGGATAGCAAACTGTCTCACAGACAGAGCACATACTGTTAAAGTTGGTGACTCAAAATCTAGAAGTAGAGCCATCACCAGCGGCGTGTACCATAAGGATCTGTGCTGGGATCTTTACTGATAAACTAAATAAACAGGGACATTATTATTCTCTTTGGCAAAATGGAATTTCCTCTATTTACAGTGTTGACAACACCCCCCCCCCCCAAAAGCTACAGTGGTGTGAGACCTTCGAAACAGGTAGATAGACATCTGAACATCAACCACCAAGTTTCCACAGTGGTAAGGAAAGCCTTCTATGTTGTGTACCTCATATGTAAGGACATAATATCCGGGTCTGAGAATGTTACAACACTACTGTACTTGACCCTCAGCAGAGCATTAATAGAGTACAATGCTTCCTATTTCCATTAGCAGCTGGAGAGAGACAGGGATTTCTCAACAAGAAAATACAGGGCAACTAAACCATGCCATGATGTATGTAGATATACTGAAAGCCATGTCACTCTACTCTATATAGCATTGGCTTCTGAGAAGCAGCTGATGGCTGATACAGGGCAGTCTCTGACCCTAAGCTAATGTAAATGCTGCACATCTACAAGTCTAATGGCACAAGAGTCAGTCACTCCCGGGATCTTAACCTGGCCTTTGACATTAACATAACATGCTTGAGAGATAGATATCTCTCCCAGAGACCACTCCTCTGGAATAACTTCCAAATAACATGAAGTAGAGCTCTTTACTGACCCTATTTAAGTGCAGCTTAGACAAAAAAATGGAGACTGCAAATTCACCCTAGGGGTGGCACCCATGTCCCTCATTGATAGGGGTAGTCAGTGTTAAGCATGACTTGCTCTGCAAATTACATCCAGTTAAATAGGGACAATTGGGGATACTTGGGATGAATATGGATAGGCTGGCAAGGTCTGTAGGACTGCTAGCCTAGTAACCACCTATGAACCTATGCCAACATTTCTCACTGAGCACATTACCATAGCTGTTCTAGAAGGAGAATGTAATTTAAATGTGGCAATGGCCATCAGTACATTAACTTACATCACAGATTGTAATACTGTCTTGTAGCCATATTGTACATCCCCACTTCAGTATAGCATATGTCAAAGGCAACAACATTGACATGTGAAGTGATCATAAGGTCATAGGACACTATTAGGCTAATGGCCAACATAATATACAATTCTAGCTGCTGTTATAAAATGAAAGTAAAAATGTCTATATGCATATTATGTAAGACAGTAAGACTATTGTGCACTTGTGTATATTGTTGGATTGTATTTTGCACTGTCCATATGGGACATGTGCAGCACACCATGACAGAATTAGAAATCATGCATGCATTGGTCTGGGGATCTCTTGCTTAGGTTCATGGAAGGGCTCTGCTTCATGTTGTATGTATGCATATTTCACATGAGGACATCCTCCACTCTTCTGCAGGAAGGATGTCATGTAGCCAGAGGAGAAAGGACGATGTGTGTGGCTGTGTGAATGGCACCACAAGTGGTAGTGAAATGAAAAGCTATTCCAAAGATCACACAACGACCATAATGTAGCAGCAACCAAATACATAGCAGTACACTGGACCTGATATGAACATTACATCTGTGTCAGCAAAGAATATGAACGCCATGAAATGTCACAGTAGCAACTCCACATATGTCTGACTGTAACATTTTCATGTAGCAGTTTATAGAGTATGATAATATCATTGTATGCTGAGGACAACATGTTGCAAGCACTGTATAGCATAGATGTCGAGTCACATCCCAGTGTAAAATTCTCATAAGTGATTGTTGTAGGGATAGAGACACACGTAGTTTGTTGTCAGATTAAAACACGTACATGTGTATTTAAAATAGACTGCAAACACAGTAGTTAATGTTACTGCCACAGCACAGGTTTGTCTTGAATACTGTCCGAGTGCGTATTACACAGGATAACATAGTAATTTTATGCTACAACAAGATGATTGGAGGAGTGATGGACATAGCTATGGACTCGCATATCATTCTAAAACTACATATTTACAGAGCATGGTACTTACCACAAGCACCAGAGCACAAGTCTAGCTTTTATAGTGTCAGAGAATACTTTATTGCTGATGACATCAGCAGAGTCTGGTGAGAGGAAGATAGTAATAGTGGTATCCCACATGCTGGTGTAAAATGCTCTTTCTAATATCAAGAAAGTGCACAAACACACACACACACACACACACACACACACACACACACACACACACACACACACACACACCAGTTGATTGCAGTGAGAACAGAACCCTAACTTAAATACACTGACTAGAGATCTATGTATTCAAAACAAGTTCCATAGCACAAGTCTGACTTGGAGAGTGTCAGACAACACTTTATAAGTGATGACATCAGCGGTGTCGGGTGAGAGGAAGATGGTAATAGCAGTATCCCACATGCTGGTGTAAAATGCTGTCTTATGCCAAGCAAGCACACAAATACACACACGCATGCTCACCAGTTGACTGCAGTGAGATTAAAACCTCTACCTAAATAAGTTACATAAACTACAGAACTCAGTACTTAACACAATCACCATGGCACAAGACTGACTTTTACTAGGCTACAGAAAAATGTATAGTGGATGACATGATCATCAAATGTTTGCTATAAGACATTGGGAGGCTTGCATGAAATGTATAATGTAGACATGTCCAACTGTGAAAATATTGGTACTCCATGGGACTATAGTGATGTCTGCAGGATACACAGTTATGTTCTTCTGACTAGACAGACACACCCACACACACACCCACACACAGACACACACACACGCACACACACACACACACACACACACACACACACACACCAGTTGACTGCAGTGAGATTAGAACCCTTACCTAAGTAAGGTACATGGACTAGATAACTCAGTACTAAACATTAGTGCCAGAGCACTAGTCTGATTTTTGCAAGGCTGCAGAACTATTTATACTGGATGACATCATCATTGAATGTTTGATAGAAGATGTTGAGAGGCCTGCATGAAATGGATGTGTAGACGTGTCCAAATGTTAACATATTGGTGTTCCATGAGATTGTAGTGATGACTGAAGGATACACAATTATGCTGTCCTAACTAGACAGACACCAGTTAACTACAGTGAGTTTAGAACTCCTACATAACTAAGTACATGGACTAGAGAACTCAGTACTAAACGTAAATGCCATGACACAAGTCTGATTTTTACAAGTCTACAGGATAATTTATAGTGGATGACATCATCTTTGGATAGTTAATAGAAGATGTCAGCAGGCCTGCATGAAATGGATGTGTAGACATGTCCAACTGTCTAAATAGTGGTACTCCATGGGATTGTAATGATTATAATAATGACTGCAGGATACACAATTATGCTCTTCTGACAAGACAGACACATGCACACACACACACACACACACACACACACACACACACACACACACACACACATACACAAGTTGACTGCAGTAAAATTAGAACCCCTACCAAAGTACACATATTAGCAAACAACTTAGCACTTAATTCAAGCACAACGGCATAAGTCTGGCTTTACAAGGCTGCAGGACAGTTTATAGTGGATGGTATCATCATTAGCTTAAGGGAAGATGTTGGGATGCCGGTCTGAAATGCAGAGCTAGCCATGTTCAGCTATCAAGATATTAAAGTTCTGCATGTTACCAGATTGATGAGTGTACAAAGCGTAGCTTTTGCTTTTGTGTTTCCAATGTGCAGGTGTACTTTAAGGCAGCTTTACCAACTATGTGCAAACAGCTGTTGACTTTTCTGTAAGTACTGGAAAATCTGAATGTGCATCGTCATTACAAAGATGTGCACAGTATATAAGAAATACATTTATTTCTGTAGTGATTTTTATGTATTTCTAAACAAGTACTGATAGAGCAAGTTTGAAGTGCATGGGTGGAGGTTAACAGATTGCTGCAGTGTAAGTATGTGTTCTTTCCTTAAAAAGTACCTTTCTTTTTTTGTTTTACATGTACTTTCTTGGCATGAAGACCAAATGGACAGTAAACATAAGTAATACATGCTAATGTGCACTTTCCATAGTGCACCACCAAGCAGCTGGTTTGCATGATCGACAGCAAAGTGTTTGTGCATGCAAGATGCACTTTTCTACTGCTTTCCTTATTTGCACATAGTTAAGTACCAAGCAAATGTGAGTGTCATTAATAAGATTATGAGACTTCTTAGTACTGAGTGCATGAAACACACATGCTTCTTAGCTGACTCTGTGGCAGCAGGTGTAAATGCACTGATACATTTGTTTTGGAGGCCAGAAGATATAGGATTAGAATCCAAGTGTATATAATAGTTTTAAATAAATATTTATAATGCAATGACAAAATTATTCATTCTACATTCACTGTGAGTTACCTTCGTACAGCATGATTAAGCAGCATTGTTTGGAGATAACCACACCACTGAAGAGCTTTTCATTGTCATTTGGCCATGGTGTGCAATGCCAAACTCCAAATAAACATAGAAGACATGCATTACTGTCTTTTTTTTAACTTGTGTGTGATTCTATTTTTTGACCAGATTACCAGAGGTGTTAAAATGAGGTAGATAGAAAAGTGGTGAAATGGGGGCAAGCACATAGGAAAAGCAATATAGGAATCTGCAGGAGAGACGTAGGAAAGAACCATGGTTATTCACTTACTTCTTCAACAGTGTAACATGAAAATATGGTACAGAAAATTAGCTGAATTTGGACTCAAACCTTAACAGAGAGGGATGATAACAATGGGATCATGTTGTACAGCCAGTTGGACCAAATCAAGTGTATCAAAAAGATGTGTGAGAAGTGGAGAGCTATGTATGGGATGATATTTTTGAGTGAGACAGGTGCCCATTTTTTTTTTACTTCAGTAAGAGAGGAATGTTGGGTAAGGGACGTAGGTATTTCTGGGTCAGGTAAGTAGGGTAGGTAAGGAAATAAATGCAAACAAACAAGACAAAATACAGGGAAGGTGAGGGCCAAAAAGATTGGGGACACCATGATTGGGGTTAGGGAGGGAACAACAGATGCTCATGCCTGTCAAACATTGGAACATTGAGAATGTAGTCCTTATCTGCAGGGCAGTCATCACCATCCTCATACTTCACCTGCTGTTGGAGTGCTTGACATCTTGTTCTATGGACCATAAGGGACAGCAGCCTCTCTATCCAGTGTAGGCATTCACCAATGGTGCTGTGCATGACCCTACAAACAAACCATGTCATCTCCTGATGAGTGATACAATTCCCACCTCTGCCAGTGCTCCCCGAGGGTATTACAGCACCAGTTGCCAGGGTAGTGCTACCTGAGAGTGCAGGTAGTGCAGGGGAAACTGAGGCAGTACTGCCAGATTGGGTCCCAGATGTGCTGAGCATCAGTGCCAGAGCCCATGAATGGGGCCAGGCTGAGCCAATGAGGTTGGCCTACCTCCCTGTGCTATAAAGAATTTTGTGATTTGTCAGAGATGGGTGACATGGAAACATTTTGATGACGCACACAGAAAAAAAAGAGAGAAAAATATACAATGAGTGCTATTATATGTGACATGCAATGCATTACCACAATAATAAAGGATTTTATCTGAAGATTTACATGTAATATACATCTTAACAACTGCAAACTATAACTAAGGATTGCTCAAAGTAATCCTTGCACTGTGCGTATATTGCACATATGCTTGGTCAAGTTATACAGATTGTTAACAGCAAAGCATTTATGCCACTTGTGTAGAAATTAATTTATATAGCATTTTTAAAGAATTTTATGATTTTATGTGTGTTACTTCAGGTATTTGAACAGACAATGTCTGACTACAGTCTTAGACTTGACTCCTACAGTTGGCTTGTGCTACAGACTGAAGCATGCATGCTTGCTTTTACAGTTAGGATATGGATGCTTACTTTGCTACATTAATCAATTAATAAATATTAAATTTAATAGCTAAAATAATACTTCTATTGTCCTGCATACATGCCCCTTACATCCCTCAATCTCTTCAGATGGCCAGCATGGGCTTTTCTACTCAGTATAATCTCTGCATTGGCTGTGGAGTAAAGGGAAGAGAACAAGAGAAGAGTATTATGCATACCAGTCTTGTCTACATGCAGCTTTCTACTATAAATTCTATTTATCAGTATACTTACACAACTGTGGGATGTTAGCAGCCCTGAACTCATTCAGAAGCTAGTTGATTGTATCTCTATTGTGCCTTTTCAGGTCATTAAATTGATGCCTACACTGTTCTCCAATGCATGGAATTCCAGTTGCACTGTAGACAGCCTTGGCCAGACTATTCCATGCCTCTGGGTTGTACTGGGAGCTGGTATAGTCTCCCTGCAAGAACCTTTGGCTGTGGAGCTTTACAAAGAGTTCAGTGTAGATTCTGGACTCCTCAACATCCCACCTCTATGCCCTAAATTAGGTACCTTCACTTCTACCACCAGACAAGTCCAATGAGGGAGAACAGTAATAGTTAAGAATGATTTCCTGAAAATGTGTGTTATGTTTACTGGCAGAGTGCAAACCTGAACAGTGAAGCCAATCATGATTGTGTGATGTTAAGTGGAATGCAACAGTGCAAAACAGAGAGGAAAGCAGTTTTAGAAATTGGAAGGTTAACCTGACACTTGACATTTATTTTATGGTTGTTTGCTGCTGTAACTGTTGGGTGATTTAACTTTGCAGACATTACTGGGGGCATACATTTTATGACCTGTCACATTTTTGATTCGGCTTATACACTGATAAAATTGATTTTTATAATGTTTGATTCAACCCTATGCATAAGAGAAAAACATTTTCTTCCACAACAGTAATTTTCTATCCTTGCCACAGAAGAAGTGCTTCTCAGACATACTCATGAATTATATATAAATACACATGACAGATTGAGGGGATTAACCATGTATGTGTATGAACTGACAAGGTCCTGGTTTATATATTCATGTGTTTATGAGACTCATTAAAGTCTGAAAGCTATCCAAGGCCAGAGAGCACAATTATAATTATAGAAACTTAGTAGTCAGTATACCCTCAGTCATACTTATAATTCATATGACCCCAACTGCTATACATGCTTCTTATTTATAATTGTTTAAATTTTTATGTGATATTCAACATGCAGTAAATTGAAACAACAGTAAAAATATTTGGTATTTCATGTATAAGAACACAGGCCATCTGTATTGCAGCCTTACACTTACATCTGCTGCCACAAGAATACTTAAATAGCAGTTGCATATTTTCCTATTCATTCTTAACTTTCATGTGTTAACTGCCACACAATGCTGCTTTGCATGTTTGTGTGGTGCCCAAATACTTGATAAAATGTATCCATTTTGAAATTGTCTACTGTCTGTTTCCTCTCTGAAGATGTTGGGGAAGATTGCTAACTGCTGCTCAATGATGTGTGTTGGAAAGCAAAGTATGCAACGATGTATCCTTTTTGAAATTGAGAATGTATCCAGGTGTTATTTCTGCTTCCTGTGTGGGCCATTAGTCCAAGTTTGCATGGTGGTAAGCATCGTGCAAACCATACAACAAAGCTAAACTTGTTTTAGCCTTGTGAGCAGTGTCTATTAGGTTTAGTTCTTAAAAGATATAGGTGGGACTTGAACCATGATCTACAGATAGTATATGCTGTCTGAATTAATGTGTTTAGTAGATGTGTTACACACACACACACAGGTGATTCACAGGTGTAGTTGATGAATTGATTATCAAAGAACTCATTGCATAAAATTGATTGTGTTTATCCATTTCCCTTGTTAACGCTAAGCCACACAGCTCACAAATGTTGGCATTAACAAAAAAAAAAAAAAGAAATCTATAAAATAAACAACAATAAATAATTTATGCTAGTACATGTGAATGATTTTTACACAAGCCTAGATTTGACCTCTCACACTAATGAACCTTCCAAACACACAAAACGTGTCTAATCTCTTTTTGCTGCAGAAACAGCTTTTCAGCAGAGACTGAAAATAATTGTGCATACAAGCAAGTCCAAAAGCAGTATTAACAAAACATATAGCCCTTGTACACTTCTGATATGTTTGTACATGTATTTGTTTCATATGTAGTGCAATTAATGATTACACAACCATTTATGACTATTGTTTGCAGAAATGCAGCTGTCTTCTCTCTGTATCATGTTCACTCTTCACTTATCTGAGCAGTAATCTGAGACATGCTGTTTGTAAGGCATTTTATATCATTGTCCTTAAAATCTGTGAAAATATTAAATAGCAATAATATACCGGTTTTAGCAAATGCAAGGGAGGCTGGATATTACTGAATAGAAACTGTGAAATGTGTGCTGCTTAATTTCATTTAATACCTTGATACAATTACTTGTACACTTTGTAGGTCTAACCTGGCTGACACACCTATTGGAGGTAAGGGAGTCTAAATAGTTGTTGTGTTTTCCTTCTCCCTACCAGTATTCATTCACAGTTGCAATCTATTAGCAACAAATACTGAGGGAGTGCCTCTACTATGTTTACATCTGATGCATATATAATGCATTAGCAAATGTTTTACTTTTATTTGTATGCACTTCTTAGAAGTTTACTAATGGCATAGGCATTTTTGTCATGGCATTTTACTTCTCAAATGCACAGTCTTATTTAACTTTTATCACAAATGTTAATGTTACAACTGTTTCTCTTTACACTCTTCAATTGTTATTTCAGTGAAATGTAAATGTCCTGTATTGTCAATAACAAAGTTGTGGGTAGCCTTCGAGGATGGCCTAGAGACACATTTAAGGGAGTGCTGGTCACAGGTAGTGGTGACTGGCAAATACATAAAAATGAATGTTATGTGGTAAATGTATGCACATGTTTTTGGGACCGTTTGTTTAATAGTACTTAAAACAATTCACTGATGTTTTATTCCTTTGTTTGCTATGGAAATGTCATTTGCCTGTTGTTTTGGGGGTGGGGGAGCCAAATTCCATCTTTGTGTTGCCACAACCAAAAATATGTTTTTACACAGGTTTGCTTTGCTGTTGTTACTCCTTATTTTGAATCAAACCTTTGTTTGTGTGTGACTGTGACATGTTACAAGCACGTAACCCTTTTTTATAGTTGCATAACTTGAAAGTGTTTTATTTCGCCAGTGGATAATATTGAAAAACTTTGTGTTTTATCTAAGCAGGACTTGCATTCATGTGATATTTATGTGTAGTATCCTTCTTTTATATCACCTAGGACTATGTCATCCAAGCTTTCCAAAACCCACAAACCCCCCTTCAGTGACCCTAAAAAGATGTGACTGTCCAAGCATTTCAGCTTCATGGTGCCTTTCTACTTGAGAGATGATGTGGGGATATGTCTGGAAGAATGCAGATTTGGAACCAGATAGTTAATGACGTGAACGCTGTTGGGGGATGCTGCAGGACATATAATCAGATGCATCATAGGACCACTGACTTAATTTCATTGGCTTGGAGGAAAGTAACTACAGTTATATGCAAACAGCTGGCTACCAAGGGGGGGGGGGTTGCTACAGAGCCACCACTGACACCAAATGAAGAGTTTCTGTCCACTGACAGGCATTCAGAGAGCTAGGTGGAAAGTTCACAACAGCATGTGATTGATGTTGGTGCTGCTGTTTTAGGGAGGACAAGTATGTCCCAGGAGGAGCTTCCGAGTAGGCTTACCTATGTCAATTTTTAAATATTTCTTGCATAGTGAAATATTGAAAGCAATACCGGAGTCGGTTTAATACTTTTTTTTTTAGAGGGAAAACTAATTATTGATTGACACAGTTAACAACACATTCTGGTTCATTACACATGGACTTAAGGTGGACAATGTCATCCAAGATTCAATTAAATGTATTGTTAATGGATATATAAATGCCAAAATGTTTCCCCTATGTTATTGTTATAGTGATGATAGTGTCCTTATGTTTTGCTTAACTTCTTCAAGGACCATCCTCCTGAGCAAGTGTGGAATCATCTGTACATGGTAAGCCAAACATTTTTATTTCCCGTACTGATGAGAATTTCAGAAAAATATTCATTTATCAGTTTGTGTGAGGTGGGTGTCAGGATTGTGTGTGTATTGCTGTACCATCTGTGACAGTGGCACCAGTGTTAGTTTGTTAGTATATATTGAACTGTAGTAGTGTAGCTATGCATTTCTTTCCTGTGTCTGTTGCTTATTATCACAGAGGATCCTGAAAGCGGAAGTGAAGTACAGTTACCTCCTGATGTCAGACTGTCAGCAGAATCTGATGATGATGGTGGCCAAGCATAGGCACACTCATGGGGCTGCAAAGGTTGAATCTGACACTGAGGTTGACATTCAGCCATCCCCTGTAAATCTACTAGACACAACCAGTAGACCTGCACAAACCCATTCTAGTGAGCCCACAGATATTGGACAGATGAAGGATGTGGCACTTGATCAGGATAGTGTGGTTACTAAAACTTCACTGCCTGCTGACTTAGGCCATAGCTAAAGTGTGGATGAGGTGTCATAGAGGAGAGTCGATCAGGTTGCTTGAAGATGGCCTGCTGTCCATCCTCCACCTGATCTAGGTGTGTCTTTCTGTTCCACTTGATGTATGTTTAGGGCAGTCATGGAGGTGCAGGCATATTTCAGTAGAGCCTCCCAGGAAATGCTTAGCGTTGTTGATGGGACATAGGCTGACATGCATAACTGCCTCCACCATGTTGCTGATTCAATGAATTGGATAAATGACACGTTGGAATTGGCAGTGTCTGTGATGGAATGTCTGCTGGGAGGGGAACAGCATTCACATTGGCATAGGTCAGCTATATCATCTGATGTTAGCCGATGTGGCTGTGCCTGATCATGCTCCCATAGTGGCAGTCCTTCCACTGGTCTGTCAGTGGTTGAAGTGTCACACCCGGGCATGGGGTCATGGTCATGGCTGTACTCATGAGGAAAGCTCATCCCGGCAAACATCAGTCACATTTATGTAGCAGCAGTTCATCTGACCATGGGCATGGACACACCAGTGCAACTCCTGGAAAAGCCAGTTCTCATTCGCAGGTAAGATGACAATGAACTGTCACCTCTACCATACATGGCTCCCACCTGTCTGACATACCAGGATGTAGGGCTAGCACAGTGCTTGGCTTGCAATTACAGAAACTCGCACACCAGTTTCACCTGGAGTGCCTATACAGACACACACACACATAACAGGTACATGGGTGAGTTGTAAGGTTTAAAGTTCATTCCGTCTCAGTGGCCATTTGTTACTTTATCCAAATGTCTGCTAGTTTCTCTTACTTACCCCCACACATTCCCTACCTTTTGTGCCCCCCCCCCACACACACACACACACACTACAACACCCTATTCAAATGACAATAACTGGGCCTGATCCTTGTTTTATATCTTTTGGATTCAGGGATACACAAGTCTTTTGTCTGATGCTCAAGGTACGTAGTTAAATTAATGCTCAGTATATCTGTATTTTTGTGATGCTGTTTTGCAAACTGTACTGCTTTCTTACAAGTTTTTGTAATGTGTACACCCCTGCCAAACTGTTAGACCAACAAAGCTAGAACAAGCCATAAACAGAAGTAGGACAGAGACCCAACAATGGCGAGAGTTTTTAAACATTGTGGTCTTACAAACTCAGACAGTTGATGGAATAACAAGTTTTGCATTACTATTTTTATGTTTGTTCTGAGGAATATGAAGTCTGAAACTGAAATGTTTGTCATTTTCTAGTTTCACTCTTTAATGATTTTCCATTACAGACATATGAGGCCGAAAATGTGGACATTCATTGAAAATGCATGCATTTTAGATGTAAAAGTCTATTACCTGATAGAGGACACTATTCACATAAGTCAGTGCTGTCACATCTTGATGTAATAGCTGTAAAAATCACCCACATTATAGTTACTTACATTACAAGTAACAGTATGCAAGGATATAGGTTCATAGGTTTATACTAGGCTATCTGCCCTAAGGCATTTATAAGCCTAGCCCAAAGTTTTGTGGCTTACGCCACCCCTTATATGAAAAAATACTGTGCCCATTAGTTTGTTGTGCCTCTGTCCAGCAGTGACACAGAGATGATTCCCAGGGTAAACCTACGATCTTCCATCCACAGGTCAAGATTTCTCTTGAACAGAGCCAGTGAGGTGCTCTGCCTCACATGGACCGGGATTTTATTCCACAGCATAGTGAGTCTCTGAGTGATAAATCTATCCCTCCAGCATGTCCTATTTATATCCGTGCTAAGGTTTAAGTCGCTTGCTCTAGTGGTTTTGGTGGATTTGGATTTTTTGAGGTGGAGCATGTCCATTAATTCCGGGTTGGACATGGCCTTGTATGTCAGGCACATGTCACCTATGAGCAGATGGTATGCGACTGAATAGAGCTGGAGTTTCTTCAATCTGGCAGCATATGACAGATTTTGGAGTCCCTTTATCCTTTTGGTGAGGAACTTTTGGGGACTCTCCAATTGCTGCAGATGTCGGGTGAGATACATCCCGAATGGGGCATTGTACTCGATCATTGGTCTGATAAGTGAAGAGTACAGGGGAACAATGACCTCACTAGATCTGGATGTGAATCCCTTCATGATCAGGTGGGCAATGTAGAAGGTCTTTCTAACCACTTTAGCAACATGAGTGTCAAATGAAAGGCCACTGTCAACCTGGGTCCCCAGGTCCCTGATAACCTCTTCTGTGCTTAGTGGATTGCCACCTGTATGGTAGCTTGGGGTTACCTTGTTTTTCCCGAAGGGTATGACTATACATTTTTTGGTGTTTAACTTCAGGCCATGGCTCTGGCACCAGCTATCTGTTTCCGTGAGTCCCTTCTGAAGGATATACGTGTCCGATGCACTTTCCACTATGGTGCCCAGTTTGCAGTCGTCTGCAAACTTTGTCAGCCAAAGTTCTCCCATGTTGGCCTGTACTTCTGAGAAGTAGATGCCGAACAATAGGGGGCCAAGGACCGAGCCCTGTGGGACACCACTTGTGACCGGCTTGAAGTCTGACATAGCGCCAGCAACTCTAACCCTGTGGGTTCTGTCCTTAAGCCAGTTTGCAACCCATCTTGTGACATATGGGTTTACATTTAAGCTGGTAAGTTTTTCTACAATACCCAAGTGGGGTATTGTGTGGAAAGCCTTTGCAAGGTCAAGGTAGGCTGTATGGACTGCCTTTCCCTCATCAATGGCCTTGGTGACTGTTTCGAAGAAGTCGACCAAGTTCAAAAGGCATGATCTGCCCTTGACGAAGCCAAACTGGGTCGGGTCCAATGTCTGCAAGTCCCCTATATCTTTGTTTATGAGCTCCATTATGATCCTCTCCATAGCTTTGCAGACTAGACTTGTTAAGCTTATGGGGCGGTAATTATCAGGGTCCGTAGAGGCACCGCCTTTGTGGAGTGGTACCACAGTTGCCGTATGCCACTCCTTGGGCACGTATCTTGTGGTAAGGCTGAGATTAAACAGCTGCCTTATGTGCGGGTTTAGTTCTTCATTTAGCTCGTGTAGCACACAGCCGGGGACACCATCCAGTCCCATTGATGCTGTGTTTTTAGCTTTAGAGAGAGCAGCTTTCACCTGCGCATTTGAGATGTCTGGGAGGCTACACTCCGCTGGGATAGTTATCTCTCCTTTAGGGGGGGAGAGGGTGGTGAAGTTTGCATTGAACCTGTCTGCCAGTATGTTGGCAGTGTCTGTGGGTTCAGTGATTTTTGTATCATTTTGGACTAATTCTGAGCATATCTAGGAGTTTCCACCCAGGTTCCTAACATAGCTGAAAAAGGCCTTATGATTGTCCTTTGAATCCATGGCAATTTTTCTCTCAAAATTGGCCTTAGTTGATTTTATGAGTGCTCGTATTTTTTTTACTAATAATGATCAGGGGTGACTTCCCTTTTATGGATTTTGTTCTATCATGTAATAGCTTTCTCCTATTATTGTAAAGTTTGTTAATGGCTGGGGTCCACCAGACTGGACGTTTGCCCTTTGTGGAAAGAGTCTTGGTTTTATTTGGGATTGCCTGATCCATGCAGTCCTGGAGGTGTTCATAGAAGGCATTTGTAAGGGCTTCCGCAGCTTGGGTTGTGGTTTCCACTGGCTCAGGGGCCTTGAAGGATACCACACCAGTCTTGAGTAGTGTGAAGTTTGCTTTAGAGAAGTTCTTCACTGTGGTCTTTTTTGTTAGGGGTGGGGGAGGGATGTGGATTTCCAGTGAGATTAGTTTATGATCAGATCTCACCAATGAGGGATATACTTCTGGTATGGAGCATTTTGTCCCCATGTTTGTGATAATGAGATCTAGTATATTTTCTCCCCTCGTGGGAACAGTGACTAGCTGTTCCATGGCATTTGAATTTATGAACTCCAGGAACTGTTGGGCTAGAAAGTTAGGGCTTGAGTAATGTTCCCAGTCTATATTCGGGTAGTTGAAGTCACCCAATATGATGGTGTTTGGAGATACATTTATACCCTCCAGTGTCTTCAGGAAGGCTGTGTGGGGTTCCTGAGTTTGAGAGGGTAGCCTGTAGCATGCTACAATTTGTAGAGCAGTTTTGCCTATGGTTAGTTGCACCTGGATGGTTTCCAAAGCTTCGTGCATTGCCACCAACCTGGAGGTGTGGGTATCCTTTATGAATATGGATACATCCCCTCCTTTTGTGGTGTGGTCCGGGTTTTGGGGCCGAACGCATGATATGAGGTAAAATCTAATAGTGCCGGGGTGCTCTCAGGAGCCTTGAACCAGGTTTCAGTTACAGCACAGACATCGATGTTCTCCATACTGAGAAGGGCCTCGAGTGCGTGCATTTTGAGATTTAGACTTCTGGCATTGAGCAGCATTACCCTCAGTTTCTTCCCATTTTTGTTTTCTAGGGTGGTAGGTTTAGAATTTGAGCCTTGCCTAAAAAGGCACTATGGGGTGGCAAGAGCCTTAGCCAATATCCGGATTCCCAGGGTGACAGGTGCAAGCCGCCCTTGGAAGCAGCGTGGCTTGTCAAGCATGTCATCCCAGGCAGACAGACACTGGATCCCCTTTGAATGACACCAGACATTAAGCCAATTGTTAAAGCTGATCATCTTGTCTCTATATTGTGGCATCATTCTTGGTGAAGGAAGGATACTGCTCAGGGTCAGGGTCATACCTGCCTGGGCTACATAATCAGAGAGCTCCTCTATGTCTCTTTTCATGTAGTCCAGGGAGGTACGTCTCAGGTCGTTCACACCAGCATGGACAATGACTGTGCCATATTTGTACTTGCCGTGGAGTGACCCGAGTGCTTGTGTTATGTGGTGGATTCTAGCACCCGATAGGCAGCTTACTGTGACCCTCTCCTTGTTCAGCCTGGTGAGTGGGACGTCAGTGTGTCTGACTATGGAGTCACATATGACAAGTATGTTTGGTGTTGTATTTGGCCTTAAGGGCTGTGACTGCTTTGCACACTGATTTTGTGGTTTATGTGTTGCTTGTGGGGTGTCTTGAGGTAGCAGTTGTTTGGGTGTCTGCTTTGGAGGCCTCTGCTGTTTAGGTAAATTTTTACTCAGAGCCTCCGAGTATGTCTTTGTGTGTTTATGTGTTTGATTCAGTGGTGTGGTAGCATTATCTGAGGCTGGTTTTGTCGTGTGTGTAGTTGCCTTCTCCTCCTGTCTGGTATTGCCAGTCCTGAGTTGAGAGAGCTCAGCCTCCAGTTTGGCTAAATAGCTGCATCTCTCACAAGTATTTGTGTTATGTGGGAGGAGGAGAGGGTTGTCTGTGTACATGAGGCAGTTATAACATTGCCTCAAGATTCCCAGATTCACCAGCTAGACCGGAGAGGAGATTGACAACTGACCTTTGGACATGCTAGAATAATATTGGGAATTCCTTAATAATTGAAAACAAGGGCCAGTGGGGAGTGAGGGTGTAGTGCTTTTAATTTTTAGTGCTGACTTATATAATTGCTTTAGTGAGCAAGTGCCAGGTAACTTGAGTGCAATGTGTTACAAGTAACTAAATGCAAAAATGACAAACAGTAACTTTCTTTCAAGTGAAACAAGGAAATAAGTACAGTAAGCAATGCAGATATCACTAGTGATCCACAGAAGCGCTGAGAAGTCATGTATTAGGTGGAATTAGCATTCCAGGGAAATGCTATGCAAACAAACAAGCATATCAACAAAGCTAGATTCAGCAGGCCTGGATCTAGTCTATGCTACAGCAAACAATGTGTACCAATTTTAGTAAGATACAGTTCAAATATTCAGGCACTATAAACCTTTAACCAGAAATTCCCAGCTCAGAAGGGCAGAGTCCAGCCTCTTCTCCCACAAGAGTGCAGACCACGAACCTTCTTAATGTAAAATAACTGGCCTGAAGCCCAAGTGCTTAAACCAGAACTAATACACTTGGACACTGGGCTCTCAATCAGCAGTTCCCAACTTAGAAGGATGAAAGCTACCTGTCCTGCCACCACAGTGCTTGCCACAAACCTTACTAATGTAAAACAACTGGTCTGAAGCCCAAGTGCTTAATCCAAAAGACTTAGAATGATAGCTACACTTTAATCAAGTTACAACCAAGCAGTAATAAATACAATTGAATACTTTAGAGAATGTCTGGATTAGTGCTCAAGTTACACAAACAAAGCTAGATCCAGCAGGCCCGAATCCAGTCTATGCCACAGCAAACAAGGCGCACCAACTTCAGTAAGAAGCAGTTCAGATATGCATGCACTATAAGCCTTTAACCAGAAATTCCCAGCTCAGAAGGGCAGAGTCCAGCCCCTCCTCCCACAAGAGTGCAGACCACAAACCCTCTTAATGTAAAATAACTGGCCTGAAAGCCAAGTGCTTAAACCAGAATTAATACACTTTTAGAATAACAGACACTGAACCCTCAATCAGCAGTTCCCAACCTAGAAGGATGTAAGCTACCTGTTCTGCCACTACAGTGCAGACCACAAACCCTCTCAGTGCAAAACAACTGGTCCGAAGCCCAAGTGTTTAAACCAAAAGGCTTAGAATGAGTTACACCAAGCAGTAATAAATACAAATGAGTATTTTTAAGATGATGCAAAAGTTAAATGAAGTAGGTAGAAACACAAGTACAGTAAAAGCAGATGGATTTTTTTTTTTAATCTGAACAAGTGCTGAGATCAAAGAAACAGATTTGAGTGCTGAAACTAGAAAACTGGCTAGCTATAAGAAAAAAAAAAAACAAGACAGAAGGCTTCCCTCAAACACAGAAGGGCTTGGGGGCTCAGAAGCCCACAAACAGTCTATACCACCTAACAGGAAAGGCAGGAAATAAGCTTAATTTTTTTTTGTCTGTTTCCCAGATGCTCTCTTTGTACACAGTAGGAGTGCCTGAAATCAGAATATGATCTCACTGCACTCAGTTGAGTGAGCAAATGAGATGGGCCCAGTGGCAGGCTGAGGGGTGGGCAGTTTCAAGGCCACTAAGATTAACACCAAAACAAAAACAAGGAGGGTGGGTGGGAATAACTGAAGAGCAGAGTTAAAACTGCCAGTTCAGTTAAATTTCTGCAACACAGTTTAAATCAAATCAAATGCTGTATTTTTTTAAAAAAAAAGTGCAGATAAAGGTACTTATCTAAAGGTACTTATGTGCCATTCATTTATATTTGTAGACATTTGTTTTTCTATTCCTGGTTCAACACTTAACTTGGAAATCCAGTGGTTCCAAGAGTTTTAGTTCAGGGCTTACTCTGATACTTGCTATAAGCAGCCATTAAATGGATAAGTAGAGGTTGTGAGTGTTGCCTGGCATCAATGTTATTGTAGGTATGTTTGTACGATGATGGTTTTAGCCCCTTAGCTGGTGAGCATGTGTGTTGTCCTTTGCATCGTGACCAGAGTGAGGCCATATTGTGCAAATCTATATCTGACTACACCCACAGCAGCTGCTGGTTCCCCCTTTGACTCCTCACCTGCATGCGGCTGTGGTGACCTTGCCAGAGGTGGTGTGATGTGTCACCCTTCCCCTGCAGTTCTTGCTGAAGCTGTTCTCAAGATAATGTTGTGGAGCATGCACAGACGGAGAATATTTCAGCACATGTACAGGGATTGTACTGCAGGGCTCCCCCAGATGTATCTAGGCCCTGGAATTTAAACAGCCCAAACACACGCTCTATAATATTCCTTGTTTGTGCACGTGCCTCATTATAGTGTTCTTCATTTGGTGTGTGCACATTTCTGATGGGCATCATTACCCTCAATTCCGTTACATAACCTGCATCCCTCAGTAATTGATGCTGTGGGATATCCCCCCTAGTAAACATCTCATGCAGTTGAGAGTTGTGCCAGATATGTGAGTCAGGAATACTGCCTGGGTTGCCAGTACACACACTCAGAATGATTCCCTTAGCATTAGACATGACCTGGGAGTTAATAGAGTGCTAGCCCTTTCTATTTATGTACACCGTTCCCTGTTTCCTGGGTGGTGTGTTGATTTCTACATGTGTACAGTCTATGGCATCCAGGACTTCAAGTTAGTGTGCTACAGGGAAAATATATGTACTCTATGGCATATTGTAGCATACCATTCAGGAATTGTTGGAAGATCCTGAATGTTGATGGCTGTGGCACCCCCAGCATGTCCAATATTTGTCTATGGAAGATTCCTGTAGCTAAAATTCTAAGTGGTACACATACCTTAGTCTCCACTGGTATTGGTTCCCCTTCTTTTGCCATCTCCCTCAGTTGGGGGCAACAGAGGTTGCAGAGTCCATGTACTCTGTCTCTATCCACCCTGTAGTGCTCTATAATTGCCACCTCATGCAGACTATAAAAAGTTAAATCGGGTCTAAAAACCCTTCTTCTTCTTGGCTGTGGTCTATTAGCAGCAGCAGCATAGCCACATGCCTGCTGCACATGAATAAGAGCAACAGTAGCCCTTACCATTCTTTCTGTGTAGCCTAGTTTTCGTGTCTGTATTCAAATACAGTTTGAAATTCACAGGTAAAATCAGTACTGAGTCTACACAGTTGCAGATAACTCCTTCATTTTGGATTGGTTGATTAGCATACAGTTCAGCTGCTTATGCTGTAACTAGCATGCCACGATGTTTACCATATTTGCACATCTCTACACAGGGTGTAGAGATACATACTGAATACAAAATGGTGCACTATTATGTGTGCATCTCGCTGTGATGTGCCCATGGATTTTAGGAGGCCATGTAGGCTTTATAGAATATGTACCATAGTGTGTACCCTCTCAGATTAATTCTGAGAGTTCAGTGCAATAGATAATAACAGTAAAACTTGACAGTTATCTTTATCATACCTTTAATAAAAATGTGTTTTCATCAAAGTATTATTTTGGAATTCATCAAAATTATTACACAAACCAATCAAAAGTTTAAATAACCTTCCTTCACCGACATCACCAAGTCATATGACCTTCAATCACTTGAAAAAAAAAATACTGTTTAAAAGATATATACACAATAACAACATAAAAAGTAAAAATAAATTATTCTCACTTTAAATAAGAGTTTTGCTGATCTCAGTCTCAGTACACTTGAAATTGATCTAGTTTAATTTAACCCCAGGAATTTTGATGCATTTATCCTAATTTGCCATAATAAATCTTCCTCATTTCCTCCCTTTATTTTATTCTTTGCAACTTTAGGAAAGAAAGCTATTGTTTCTGATTCATTACAAACTAAAGAATGTTTATAAAGAGAATGCTTTTCATCCTTTGTTTTTATATATATATATATATATATATATATATATGTGTGTGTGTGTGTGTGTGTGTGTGTGTGTGTCTGTGTGTGTCTGTGTGTGTTCATAAATGCAGTGGTAAAGGGATCTCAGTCCAATCAAGGTATAAAGAATCACTTGAGAAACAAAGGGCCAAATAAACAACTCTCCTGATACTATAATCACCTTTTACAGGACACTCACTAACAAAGTTGATAAACAAGTATAGTTCTAGATGATCTTTTAAATATAAATACATATATATCTATATAGATATATGTATATATATATATATATATATATATATATATATATATATATATATATATATATACTGTTTACTGTTGAAACCTTGAAACTGCATAGCTCAACTGGTCACATGGTCGACACAAAGTCCTGAATCTGGAAGAGTGAAATTGTGGCCAGGTGAAACTGAATACATGGCCACCTGTAGTTTGAAGTATTTGACATAGCAGGTGGTGATATCAGTCACCAATGCTATGCAGCTTACCGTACCATGACATTCCATAGTCAATGGTACATGTATTTTACTCTGAGATTGCACTACAGTGAGGAAATGGGTTAATTCCCTGTTCCTCAAGGAACCACGATCTCCACTCAAAATTCTGAACTCAGGTACTCAAACTACACTACACATTCTATGTGGTGTAGTCAATGTATTTGAGATTGCAAAACTGCCTGATGAAAAACTGCATCACTCTCGATCAAATGGAGTTCTCAGTGGTGATTGTAAACCCATTTATATATATATATATATATATACATATGTGTGTATATATATATATATATATATATATATATATATGTGTGTGTGTGTGTGTGTGTATATATATATATATATATATATATGTGTGTGTGTATATATATATATATATATATATATATATATATATATATATATATATACACATTTACATATATATATATATATATATATATATATATATATATATACACATATATATATATATATTACACAGACCTTGTGGAAATGAAGGAAAGCAGCAGGTACTTGTTTCACAGCAGAAAATAATGAATATAACTCCAGGAGTATTCAGCAAAATATTGATTTGATTCCAGCAGTGAAATATTCACAATACAGCAGGGATGGCTCGTGCTATTGGACTGCAGGACTGTAGCCCCCCCCAGCTGTAAAACATAACAGAAAATAAAATAAAAAATAATTAAAAAAAATGTTAGTCGTGGAACATCGAGCGTGCGCACTCGCGACATTTCCGATATCTAGACTGCTGGTAAACCAGTCTAGAGCATGCGCACAGAAGAAGCATTAAGCAGCAATATCCAAGATAACTGCATAAACTGAAGGGGATCGGACTGCAACGTTCGCAGCCTGGGTTGCACCCAGCTTGCTTGTTCTCACAGGAAGAACTAGGATGAGCCTTGAAGGCTTTTTTTTTTACTGACTACAATGGACTGAATGGATGTTATGGGAAGGACTTGCTCTCATTCTACAGACCTTACCGCACTAACCTACTCTCAGGTATGGAACTGCAAGAGAAGGGTGCATATGTGTATGTGTGCGTGTGTGTGTGTGTGTGTGTGTGTGTGTGTGTGTGTGTGTGTGTGTGAAATGCCCCAGTTGCTATATGGTGGTGGGTAGAGAATACACAGGCTTGAACTGTGTACCTTCGGCCGAGTTGGCAAGAGCCTGAATTCGCTACCTACCACCATTCATAACAAAATTTGCAGATTTTTGCATCATAGTTCTGTTCCTCATAAAGTCTGTGGTTTCTGTATTTTTGTGTCTTTGCACGGTCAGTAGTGCAGTGGTGCAGTGTTAGCATTGTAGCCTGACAGCTACAGGTTCTCTGGTTTGATTCATGGCTGGGGTGCCTTCTGTGTGGAGTCTGCATGTCCTCCCTGTGATTTTGTGGGTTTTCCTCTGGGTGCTCTGGTGTTCTCCCATCTTACAAAGACACTTGTCTGGAGTGTTCTCCCTGTGCCTCTGCTGAAAATTGGATTTTGTTCCAAGTCAGACTTTCCTGGTTAACAAATGTTAACAAACATTAAATAAAAATGACAAGCATTTGAATTTCAGATGTCATATTCTTCAGAAAGTACATGGTAACACAAAACCTTTTATTCTAGCAATTTTCTAAGTTTATAAGATGGATATTTCAAATTTGTCCCTATTTTTGGGACTGTATTCCCCAGTTATTGGCTTTGTCCAAGTTTTTTTTGTGCTAAGGTTGAGAGCTATGGTAAAAACTGAATATGTTTGGGGGCTGTATTCCTCCATTACTGGCTTTGCCCAGGTGTTTTCTGCTAAGAGATTGATAGCTATGGTGAGAACTGAATTCACTAAATGGTAGCCATTTAAGTTTCAGTCTTCCTCTTTTTCACAAAACAGCTGATTTGGCATAGTGGTATGTTGCTCTGACTGTTTTGCACAGCGTCCTGGCTTCAAGACTTGGCAGTGAAATGTGTGGTGGTAACACAGCATTTTATTCTAGCAAATGTCCAACATTATACAAACAATGTTTAAAATGTGTCCCTGGTTTGGGGGATTTTGCCCCCCCCCACCCAATAAATGTTGGCTTTTTCCAGATTTCTTGTGCTGCAAAGATCAGAGATACAACTCAGTGTTGAGTAGATTTTACAAGGAGTTGAGACCTGCAGAATAGCAAAAGTTTAGTGCTGCTTATGGTGAGTCTGCTTGCATTGTTAATAACACAACAGGTAGTGTACTTGTTTTTGATGCAGAAGACTGTGGTTTCTACTTCTACAGTAGGTAGATGCATTGCTGATACTGTAGTGTGTTGCAAAGGGGGTGGATGCTGCACTCCTCTTTTGTGAAGATGCCTAGTAACTATGATCTTATTATCAGTTTGCCATCCATTCCCTATTGCAATATTACTAGCTTATCATTTTTTTAGTGTAACATAGGCAATTTATTCCTCAAGGGTAACAGGCATTTTATTTGTAGATGAAACAATGAAATATAAAGTTGTTTGCTAGCAGCAACCTCTTAATTAGTTACAGATCTCTTTAATGTGGAATTATTTAGATTACTTTTACTTCTGCAGAGATTGTGCATATTTACTGATACTGGTGGACTGTAGAAGTTTGAGTAGACTTTTATGATGGAAATGATCTGAACTGGGCCGTTTTGTCATTATTGGTGCATGCATTTTGTTTCATTGTTTACCGGAAAAATGTTCAAAACAATAAATTTAAAATGTCCTCTAAGACTGTTCTGTATTGTACAAGAAATATAATTTAATACAATCAGGAAGGTGCATCAAAGAGCATGTGTATGTTTCATGTGCAAGGAGCCTGTGATTTCAAAACAACCCAAAGTTAATCTTTATCTGCCACTGGTAAAATGTATTTTCTTTGAATGTGGGTTTCAATAAATGTGAGTTTCAAGGGCAGAGAAGTTTTAATGCTATGTCTGTTTTCATTGTGAGACTGCATTGCTTTGTTTAGCAGATATCTGTTAGTGTTTGTGCTGTAAAATGCAAAATAAAACTTTCAAATGAAGTCCAAATCATTGCAGAAGTAAAGCAGTATGCACATTAGTGTTTATGGTAAATGGAGTGAAATAGCCAAGTAATGGTTCATTGGAATGTATGCAGCGGGAAAGCTCCATTCGACCATGATTTTGTGAGGAGGCAAGGGCGGCAAACTCAGACAGCCCCGGCTGAACTATACCTCTCAACTGTCCAGATTTTTGCAGAATTAATAGATTTTTGCTTCTTATTTTTGGTTTGTCCCTCATAAATGTGTGGTTTTCTTGCAAACCATTCAGGAATTAAGTCACTAAATAATGCCAGACACCAAGTTTTAGACTTCATAACCTTCAGAAAAATGCATGCTAAAGCATGACCTGTTCTATCAAATGTCTCAGTTTATACAAAAGCAATTTTTAGTACTGTTTATATGTTCCTCCAGTATATTTGGCCTTGTCCAGATTTCCAGCATTAACAGGTTGAGAGGTACGTGCAAATAAATTGCTTTATAGAATTAGGCATATCCAAACCTCTCAATTGTCCCCGATTTTGGCTCAAAATGTTGTTTTTCCCCTAATAATCCTTCCACAAAATGGCAATTTTGGAAGAAAACATGGAGGGTTTACAATTAATAAGTAACTGTAATAATCAGAGTTATAGATTACTTTTATTTCAGAAGTGCATGTAGATTCTTTTATTTTGTCAGCTGCTCAAATTAGCAGTACTAATGTTAAAAAAAGTGTCCCTTTTTGACAGGTTCCCAGCTGTATTGTGCGGCTATTTTATACTTTTGCATCACATTTTTGGTCTGTTTTTCATAAAATTGTGGTTTATTTAGAAAATTAGTGGCAAATCATTAAAGACTGAAGTTAGAAGATAATGACAGACATTTGAGTTTCAGGTTTCATACCCTTCAGAAAATTCATACTAATGGAAGACCTACTATTCTATTATCTTTCTAAGTTTATAAGAGCAATATTTAAAAATTGTCCTTATTTTTGGGCCTTTGTCCCACTTCTATGCATGGCTTTGTCCAGATTTCTTGCTCTGAGATTGACAGGTATGACAAATGTGTGAGGGCCATCACAGTCAGCCACAGACATTTCAAATTGTGACATACTTGTTGCACCCCACTCCCCCATGTAGTGACTGGATGTGTCCAAGCAAGGCAAGGAACAGTTACGCAGTGCAAATGTGCAGAGTATCCCCCCCCATCCAAGGTAGACACAAGTACTACAGTGGCTTTTCATCTGTCCTTGATTTTGCAGAATGTTCTGGTTTCTGTCATGTTTGTATACTGTTGATTTATGCTTATTATTATTCAGAAAGTGCATGTTGCTCTGTGTTTAAGTAGCAATGCTTTAATGACCATCAGGTAAGCTTGTCTGAGATTGTAAGATGCAAGTAAGCTTGAATAAGCATACTGTTAAAGAATTGCCAACATTTAAAGCATTTCTGTTGTTGCTTTGCAGAGAATACTTACATAACTAGATAACATATAAGCCTCGGGTATTGAAATGCATATGACAGTATTTGTAATAATGGACAGGATTACATTATTTTAAGAAGCTCATTACATTTGTTGGAGACTTGCAGTCATCTTTGCAGACTTTACCTGTAAACGAAACAGAATGCCAATCTATCATGTGTGGTCTATAACCTTTGCAATAATCCTTTAAGCAATGTATCTTGAACTTGTTTCTTGTTTGCTTTTCATTTTTTACTTTGATCATGTTTTCTCCATGAAACAAGTAGATAGTTGTTGTCAGGCAGCAGATCTTTTCTGGATAAGAAACATTTTTACAAGTGGGGTATCACAGAGATTCCTACTTTCAGCATGTTACTTGGTACTTTAATAAAGCTGAATATAAATGATAATTAGAACTGTAGTGGAATGAGAAGTAGTTTGAGATGAGTGCTGCTTGTTTTCTTATACTTTATTTTGATTGGCATTCCAGTAATGTATTTAAAAAGTAATTTATTTTTTCATGCCTTACAACCTTTTAGTTTCCATCTAGATCTTACTTAAGCTGTTGTGCAGCCAATGCATTGAAATATTTTGTTTGGTTCTACACTTCATTTTGTCTTTATTGGACTCTCATAATGATGGTTTGGCACCCAGGTCAGCGTATTTAATTAAAGTTACAGTTTTTGTGGTTTTGAGCATAGCTCCTCCCCTTTCTAGTTGGCTGCACCCCTTCCCATTGACCCCACCCATTCAGCTGTCTCCTGCAGCCCTCCTCTGATTTGAAGTTACCAGCCGCCACTGTATAACAGCAAAACAAAAAAATGTATTTAAGCTCTTTTGTCCATTCACTATTGCATTGCAAAGTCAAACTTCATCAGAAATACAAGGAAATAACTGTTGAACTCAGTTTAAGAACAACAAACTAATGAATAGTTAATACAAAAGATAGAAGAGGGGAAAACACCCTATCGTGACCACGTAAGGATACTCTTGACATTCAAATTTCAGTTAAGGCCAGGGAGTATCTCAGCCTGCAGTTTAACCTACCATCTAAGCTCTTTCACTTCTAACTGGTGGTTGCCATCACCATAAATCAAGGAAACTTTACCCAACACTAGAAATTTGAAATTAGAGCATAAAGAGTTTGTTAACTTATGCTTTGCTAGTGCAGTTTTTTACCTCTCCCTTTCTAATAGCCTTGTAATCCTCTTAAATTCGATCACTGAGTTTTCTTATGGTATTGCCTACATAAAAACCACCACAGTGACTGCAAACTGCAAGTTAAACTATGTAGGTGCAATTGCAGTCAAAGGCATTTGAAAAATGAATTACATGCTTAGGGGTTTGTAAAGTGAAACTGTCACCACTGGCAATGTTTTGACAGCAAATACATTTGTCACAACTGAGCATTCCTACTGAAAGTGGAAGTGTGGTTAAATTTCTCTGTCCAGCAAAATCCAAAAGTGATTTAAGGGACTGAGATCTCTTATAACTGAATGAAGGAGCTGGGCCAAGTACCTTACCTATGTCTTGACAACTGGAAATAATATCCCATTTTCTGAAAATGACATTATGAATGGGCTCAGCATCTACTGAAATTGGTAGAGGAAAATGTAAGCTGTCTTTTGAGGATGTACTGGAATTTGGGCAAAAGTCATGCAGCAAAATCGGAGGGTATTTGTTGTGTCTATTAACTGTAATATCTTCAAGGATGGTGTCAACAAAATGAGTAGAGTAGTGATTGTGTGTGAACAGACACTTGAGAAAAAGGCTCTCATTGTTAAAAATGGTATTATCACTGGCTATACAGCTGAGCCACACAAATTGCCCCTTAACAATGTTCTATTTCATAAAAAAGGGGTGTTGGCTGCCAAAATCCAGGTAGTTGTTACGGAAAGTACTTTTCATATGATATTTTGAGGAAAACTTGTTAGTGAGGGGATCAGTGGAGAGAGAGACATCTAAAAAGATGTACTGGGTCTCCTTTGCCTGAAAGATTGAAATCTAGAAAGTCAATACTATTGTAAACACTGTCCAAGAACAAATCTAGTTCAACTGGGGACCCTGTCCACAGGAAAAAAAATAGTGCTTAGTCAATCAGTATTATCGCAAGACAAGAATGCTTTTAACACTAGTTTACTTGCTGCTAATAATATTTTTTTCTCCACAGGACCAAGTAGTGCTTTCCAATGCAACCCACTAAGACAGTGACTTGGATTCAGAAGAAGATGACAGGGCTCTGTTTCCTAAAGGAAAAAGCACTTTCAATCCCACTCTTAATCCCACATTAAACATTTTTTTTAAGGTCTGCAAAAAAGAAGTCAGATCGATCGTAAAGAATAAACTGCCCTTTAGTTGGTTTAACCTTTCCATGAATGAGAAATCGGCTATTAAACAACTCCAAGCTAACCCTGACATTAGAGTAATGAAAGCAGACAAAGGAGCAGGTTTAGTCTTTATGGATAACCTTGCTTTTGTTAGAAAAACAGAAGAGGTTCTTAGTAACAAACAAAACTGTGTTTTCTGACTTTGTGATGGAGAGCTTCCTATGCATTGATAACACTCTGACTAAACGTTATCAAAAATAACATATCAGATTTTGAGCTGGAGTTTTATGGAAGTAAGTTTCCTAATAGAGGGTAGGATGTTTGGTATCGCTAAAATACATAAGGACCCAAATAATCCCCCCTTTAGGCATATTGTGGCTTCAAGTAAAACAAAAACAGATATGTCTCTTCTTTGCTTGACTTTATTCTGACTCCACTGGTCCAGTCCTCCCAGTTTTATTTAAAAGATTCATGGGAATGTTTAAACCAGATCCATAATTGCCCTCCCTTCACTGGTCATGTTACTTTAGTGACACGACATTGTGGCCCTCTATTCCAGCATCCCTCATCATGGTTTACCTAGACTAGGTGATTACCTTCCAAAGCACCCCCACACCGGATCCGAATATTGTTGGCCCTCTTGAAGTTAGTGCTAGAAAACAATTTCTTTTCTTTTAATGGTAATATCTACCAGCAAGTCCAGAGAGTTGCTATGGAGGCTAAAATGGCCCCCTCCTATGCTAACCTTGTTCTCAGTTCCTGAGAAGTAGAAGTTCTCATTAAGCTAGAGGGTTTTGAACAGGTCTATTTATATAAACATGATATATATATGAAACAAGGTTTGTGTTTTTTATAAGTTTCAGTGAACTCTGACACAGTAAGTGTTTAATAATATGGTTCTACCTCACATAAACGAAACACCAAAACACCGACAACGCAATCACCGAAACCACATAACCGACAGTACAAAAACACGAAATTCCACATGCCCGACAACGAAATAACCGACGGTACACAAACACAAAACCTCATACAATTCACACACCACAATCAACAAACAAAACACATTCCCCGTCCAAAAACCACATACACAACACAAGCACACCAAAATCCCTACAAACCCACACTAAACCTCACATACACAACTACCTACAACCCTAAACCAAACCCTAACCCTAAGGTCCGTCACTACCGCACACTTACCTGACCCGCTCCCTAACCCTAACTCACTTATCCGCCCTAACCCAAACACAATCACTACCGCACACTTACCTGACCCGCTCCCTAACCCTAACTCACTTATCCCGCCCCTAACCCAAACACAATCACTACCGCACACTTACCTAACCCGCTCCCTAACCCTAACTCTCTTAACCCACCCCTATCCACACTTACCTTACTCGCACCCTAACGTCCGTCACTACTGCATACTTACACAGCCTTTTCCCATTTCGGCATCCTCGGCGTCGGTGCTTTCATCCGTCGGGTCGGTCTTCTGCTTGTCGATCTTCTAGGTCCCGTCGCGTCAGTCTTCTGCGCTGTCGATCTTCTGGGGTTCGCGATTTCCCTGTCGATGTTCCGGCGTGTCGTTGAAGTGAGGTAGAACCAATAATATATATACCAGTCCCTGCACCCCCATACCCCCTGCAACTTAAATATAATAACTCTGAGATTGCTCTAGAGTGAAGAGAAAGATATGGAGATTGCTATACAGGGCAGAAAGGGAACATTACCATTCTCTTCACTGTAGTGCGATCTCAGATTTAATATATTTAAGTTGCAGAGGGTGTAGGGGATGCAGGAGGGCTTGCTCCCCCCCTCGCAAAACCATGTTTATTTTCTTTTTTAATTTTGAGATTCCACAATCTTGAGGTTCTGAGTTCTGTATTTTGAACTTTGGGATTGCGGACTTTTGAAATTGAAAAGTGGACCCATATATTTATATATATATATATATATATATATATATATATATATATATATATATACATAATATGTACTTCGTGACAATAACAGCATTCAAAGAATAGGAAATCACACCAACAACTCTTGTAGTACTTTAGCGCTTTTGTCTTATTTATTATCAAGACTTCTTCAGAAAGACATGTTTGATAATGATTGTGAAACATGTCTTTCTGAAGAAGTCTTGATAATAAATAAGATGAAAGTGCTAAAGAACTACAAGAGTTGTTGGTGTGATTTACTATTCTTTGAATGCTGTTATTGTCACAAAGTTCATTTCTTAGTTAAAATTTCTTCTCTTCATTCATTTTTTGAGTGCAGTTAATTTTAGTTTATATATATATATATATATATATATATATATATATATATATATGTGTGTGTGTGTGTGTGTGTAGTTAAAGTATTTACACCTTCTGCATTTTAAGAAATTTCCTAATCAACAATTCTGTATTTGCCAATGTGTTTTCCAAAAATTTTCTACTATCCAAGACTTAAAATACAAATGTTATCAACAGTATCAAGACAATTTATTTGTAATTACATTCTGAATGTTTTTTACATCACTAGAAAAGGTGAAATGATAGCATTGCTGATGTTAATTGTATTCTTTCTATCAAGTGAATAAAACCTGGGTTGTTTAAAACTGGTGGATATTTATCTTTCCGCTTTCCTTAAAGTCTGTTGCCACCTGTAACAGCAAACCCTAAGGGGACAGTGGGCAGCGTATTTGCATATTCCAAATAATCCTTTTTCCAAAACCACTTCTTGGGTGGACGGCCATTCTTCCCTTACTATCAATGGTTGTAATAGCAGTATGAGTTCCTTTGATGACTTTGGATCAATTTAAGGCTTTTGTAAAGAAAATGTTGAAATATCAGTCCTTGGTCTATGACCATCTTTACTTTAAACACTGCACTAAGTTGGAAATTGGCCCTAAAATTTTGATATTTCATATATTCCCTTATGGAGTTAAGTCAGGGGACTCTTTTTACAGTAAATGAAGTGAATTTTTAACAGTGCTAGACTAGAACTGTTCAGGAAAATAGTGAAATTTAATGAAAGGAACATTAATGCTCTCAACCTGGAATTTTTTGAATTGAAAAATGGTAGTATTTTTATTGATAATTTGACAACTTATAACATCATTTTTGTTTCCATTGATTGGTTGGCTCAAAACAATACAGAAAGGAAGCATAAAATTTGGATGCATATTCCAGTGGAAAAGCATATCTTGTGGTGTCCAAAGATAGCTCTCCCTTTCATCACAGAGGATGGTGCTGAGGTTGTGAACATTTATGACAATGAAACTCCTTAGATTGCTGATGATCTTTTTTTCCTTGCAGATCTGAAAGGATTGAGTCAACAGATCAAAACCAATGTGGCCATCAACAATGACAATGTAGTCAGCAGGAATGCTCTTCAGCCTCCTTACTGCAGAAGAGAGATAGGAAGAGGAGGAAACAGTGGTGAGCATCCTTAATAGCTTCAAATGTGGGAGTACATGTATCTATGGACTTTGACATTGGAACGTTGAAAATGAATTTATTTTTAATTATATTAATGAGACTCTCACTGCTGAACATTTGAATATTTTCTCATTAGGTTTTTCCTGTTTTTCTTCAAGAAGTGCTAACATAGTTATTAGTGTGGTTAGTTTGAAATTATTTGTTAGAAAGTTAAGTCTGCTGTAGTATATTTTAATGAAGTCTCTACTTCCATTTTTTTGTTAGATAAACCTTCTAGTTTCAGCCCTCCCCTTCATTCTGTTTTGCAAACCTTTCAAAATATATGTAAAAGGGACACTATTAAGAAATGTCAAGACAAATATACAAGTATTTTAATTAATCCAAAAAAAAAAAAAAAAAAAACAGATAAAGTTGCTGTTGGATTTAAATAAAAACAAGGTTCATAAAAGTGGCCAAATGGGGAGGATTTTTTATTATGAATGAATAAGATAACTTTAGGTTTGTGAAAGAAATGCTTACTAATTCTGCTAAGTATCTTGGGATTTCTCTAAGTGATAATAGTTATAAAAGTTAATTTTACTTGTTTTATTAATAGTCAAATGCATGTGGATCACCCTAGACTAAGTATCATGTTTGGTATTCCTAAAGTGCATTAAGTCAAAAAATTTCCCACTTTTACACCTATTATATTTGCCAGTGGTGTGTTAACGAAGATATTTCAATTTTTGCATACTATTTTTAATCCCTTAATATAGAACTTAGCTAGTTATTTAAACATTTCTTGGGACTTTCTAAGCTAAAATTATATAATTGTATTTGTATAGAAATGTTGATACATATGCTGGATATTAAAACTTTATATACCTATATTGCTGTTTTTGAAGGTTTGGAATGGGTGAGGTTTTTCTCTTAGTAACTTCACCACTTTTAAAGGAAGTTATATTAATACCTTATGTTGGTTGTTGTAGGCAGTTTGGGAAAATAATGTTTTCTTTATGTTTGATTGTAAATATTTTCTAAATTTAATTGAAGGCTTCTGTAGCACATTCTTTAGCTAATTTGGTACTTGGCTGGTGGCAGTTCTTTCATCTCCCTTTTGTGGAAACCTCTCTAAGATGTCATTTTATAAATGATTTACAGATGGTCTGTTCTTTATTTGGACAGGGACCCAAATAGAACTGGGAAGTTTGTTGATTCCATAAATAAGTCCAAAGAGTTTTAGAGTGCACTGTTGGTAATATTGGGATGAATGTAGCTTTTTGGGATGCAGGCATACATATGTTAACAGAGTTATATAAATTTAGAAGTAAGATACATAGGAAGAATGCATTTGCAAATGGTTATGCACATTTGTCTAGTAACCACCCCATTTCATGAAATGGAATATTCCAAAGGGACAGTTTATAAGGGCCTCTAGTTTAACTTCTAATGATGATGTTTTTTTTTTCATGAAGTTATGTTTATCGATAAGTTGTTTTTGGAAAGAGGAAATAATATTAAGCTGCTTAAGAATATTTTGGCTAAAATTTTAGTGCTCAGAAATACTAGAGTTCCACCTATTTTAACTAATGGTTTGGAAATTATCAAATGCAAAATGATTCAACATCAGGTAGACATGATTAGACTTCTTTTAGAGATGCGGGTAAATATTTCAGATATCCAAATATTATTAAAAACAATTAGAACATGTTTTCTTTTGACCTGGAATTGATGGAATATATGGGCATTAAGTCAAAGTCTGGGGTTAAGAAGGGTAGAACTTTAAAGTATATGTTAAAATCTGATACTACAGTCATTAATACATTTTTTTACTAATGAAAAAGAGGGTACCTACATGTGTGGGTTTTATAACAACTGTAGGTTCAATTTAGAAGGGATTTATATTTACATAGATCATTTAAATTGCATTGTGCCAATTACCAAGTGTTATGATTGTAATTCTTATGGTGTAGTGTATATGGTCAGCTGAGACAGCTGTACTTGTTTTTTTTGTGGGTATGGGTATGATCACTTGTAGGCTTAAGACTAGGATAAGAGAACACTTACACTGTATTAGAACCAAGGACACTGACAGTCCATTATATAACCATGTACTCTACTGTGATAAGTTATTTGGGGGTAAGTTGAAATGTTATTTTAGTATATTAGATCATGAACATAATGATTAGAGTGGTGGTGGTTACAGAAATGCATTAGAAATGAGGGACACTACCTGGCAGGTTAAACTTCAGACTGAGAAGTATCTGAGGCTCAATGGCATCATTAACATTAAGGGTTTTTTTAAAAGCAAGAAAACATATGAAATTAAAATTATTTTTTGTTTGTTTTTTTTTTTTTTTAGAAATTATTTAGATATATTTTGTGTTTGTTATGTATATTTTTAACTTAATGAGTTTTGTTAATTTGTTGGATGATTGATTTTAATGTCTGTTACATATTCATATAAAAGGGACTGGTCTGTAGTATTTTATTTATTCTGATGAAGTTTGGACTGACTAACAATATGAAAGTGCTAAAATGTATTATTTCCTTGTGGTGTTGGGTACTGTGAAGTGATGTGTTTCTGGATTATTTACATTATTTCATCTCTCCTGATTGGACTGAATTTTGTTTTATTTTGAAATAAAAATAAACACCATGACTGTAAAAAAAATTGTGAACAAAACAAAGAAATCATACTGCCATTTCCTAGAAGCACATGTTTTATTTTTTTATTTTACATATATTTTACACATGTTGATGCATTAATATATGTTGGGTTGAGCAGGAATTCCACAATTGCAAAGATGACACACATTCTTTTCAAAATTAAACAGCGCAACTTGCCAATCCAACTTATACAGTTCCTTCCATCTTAATAGCATACATTGTAGTTATTACATTGTACAACAAACATGGTAAGAGGAAAAGGGAGAAGTATAGAGAAACCTCTGTGAGACCATATCTAACAGTAATGAACAAACTGGTGATAAAAGTACAAACGGACACACTGAGTAGTAGGAAAACATAAGTATCACAGGGATGCCAGATGGAACAGCTACCCTGACTCATATAGTGTGAGAGCCACTCATTCAAACCCTGACTAGTGCAGCAGCCAGAAAACCATTTAACCATTTGGAAGAGTATTACCAGAAACAATACTGTGTGTTTGTTAATTTAAACTGAGACCACAGTAGCCTACTGATACAAGGTTGTCCTGTTTTTCCACCTGAGAAATGGTTAAGAAATGACTTACGGTTTCAGAGCAGTCCTTGGTCAATTCTGATGACAAACACCTAAGTTTACATTTAAGAAAACCACTGATATCAAATATATGTTAGAATCAGTAACAGGAAAGAATAACAACACAGATAGAGTTTGTTCAAATAAAAAAGGTACTTTTAGTTGTACTAATTGTAAGCAGTGTAGATATATGAGTAATTCTTCTTTTGTTGTAGTGGAACATCTAAAACAAACTTTTTGGGCCAAAAAGTATTATAATTGTAACAGTGAGTTAGTGGTTTATATGGCAACTTGTGTCACATGTAAAAATTATTATATAGGAAAAACAAAGAGAAATTTTAAACGTAGGGTTTATGAACACATTCTAGCCATAAAAAAGAAAGATAAAAATAATGCATTGGCCAGACATGCACTCTCATGTTCTGATTTAAAAAAAATATGAGTTTTTTGTTTTAGATAGTGTAGACAAAGGTTTATTAGTGGGTGATTTAAATAATATTTTGGAATGTAGGGAGGCTTTTTGGCAACTGGTATTTGGGGCAGATGAAACACCAGGGCTAAATGAAGTCATCAATTTGAAATGCTTTTTTATTATACAGATAGATAGTTTAAAATAGAAAGACTGTGTATATTAAATATTTTATATAGTATATTGAATTTATATATTTAAGCATAGACAAAATAATGTTTATTTGTTTGTTTTTTTTGAAAACATTTTAAATATGGTATTTTTATGTTTGAAGCCATTACATCATTTCCTGAGATGCATTAATTGAATAGTATAAAAGGAAAGGGTGTGTCCATTGTTAGTTTTTCTGAAGAAGTTCACAGTAATAAAGTGAATGAAAGCGCTAAAATACTTCATGGTCTGAGTTTTTTGTCTGTTGGAAGTTGTTCGTTCTGGATTTTGGTATTTTTATTTTATCTTTAAAGTTTCCAGTGTTTCTGTGCAATTCTGATTGTTTCTTAAACACAAACTTGTCTTTGCTTTGGCTCATTAGCAGCAGTACAAAAGAACTGCCTGCTCACACCCTTGTTCTCCCCCTCCCCCTTCCCTGTTTATTACATTAAGCCAATCCCAAAGTTAATGAATATTACCTGTGGCAGGCACCATTTTTAAAACTACAATCCACTCTGATATAGGCCCCATGAGGAGCTCAATGTCTCTCCAGTAAGTGGTTTACAACTGTAAATGCCTATTTTTGTTAAATTGTGTTAGATATTTTACAACTGTATATGTTTATGTTGAATTGTGTTAGACATCTAACATGATTTATGCTTTATTATTGGAAGTTACTATGGCATGCTAGCATTTTGTCTGCACCAAGTTGTTTTAGTATAATAGTATGGTCTATTTGCATAGCTGCACCTTGTTCACTAATGTTATTCATGTAAACGTGTTGTGCGTAGACAGCGCATTCTGGTGTCTAATTATTTCTATATAATTTTGCTGTTACTGGTGGATATAATCACATTAGAGACTCAGGACAGAGTGCTGCTCGTTATATTTTTATCTGTGACTGCTTAACTGTCTGATGAGGTTTCTTCTAACAGATGTTTTTCCAATTGGCTCAGTATCTGCATATTCTAGTAGTTACAGTAGCTATTTATCTCAGTTTGTTTTTTATAATCTTTATAATATATATTCACCATCTCAAAAGTGCTTCCTCCTCACTGTACTCTTCTTTTCTAGACCTAACACCACTCTTAAGTATTCAACTGCAGTACCACCTTTATCATTCTTAGAAGAAAAGCGCAGTCTGGGTCTGAACTGTCTGCAAACAGCTAAAGTTAACTTTGAGTATGTGTCTACCTGTTTGAGCCAATATTCATTTTCCCCTGGATAGCACTGTGCTTTGGCTTGTAAGCAGCCCCCCCCCCCCCACACACACACACACGCTCATCTTTCACTTTCTCTCTTATTCCCTTCTGTTAGCAAATAGTATCCATAACTGATCAGTACTGTGTATTTGTTAATTTAAACTGAGACCACAGTAGCCTACTGATACAAGGTTATCCTGTTTTTCCACCTGAGAAATGGTTAAGAAATGACTTACAGTTTCAGAGCAGTCCTTGGTCAATTCTGATTGTTTCTTAAACACAAACTTGTCTTTGCTTTGGCTCATTAGCAGCAGTGCAAAATAACTCCCCCTCCCCCTTCCCTGTTTATTACCTTAAGACAATCCCAAAGTTAATAAATTTTACCTGTGGCAGGCACCATTTTTAAAACAATAACCACCCTTTGTCACTATAATATGCTAATTTATCAGTTTACTCTGTTACTTGGTTGTTTCCAGCTCCCTCATAAGAGCAACTAACAGGGTCTCTACCCGCTTTGCTCCCCACTCTGCCCCCCTATTGCCTCCCGCCCCCAGTGGTCCTACCTTTATTACACTCACAACCCCTCCCATCTTTCCAATAGCCAACCACAGCTCTAGCCCAACGCTACCTCCTCCATTTTCCCACTACTATCACACCTCCTCAACTAACATGTACAAGCATACCTTAGCTATGCTCACTGCATGTGCACTCCTTGCATATCTTACATCCTACCAAAGCTCCATCATTCACCCACTCAACCACTACCACTGTACTACTACTCACACCACCACTCATGTCTCACCCTCACTCAGCTCCCCTCCCATCAACTCAAGAACCATTCCTATGCACCCTCTGCATATTCTACCAACTATATTACTCAAACATAAAGCATGCCTACAACTTAACATAGTAACCCTCCCACCATACCTATTACCCACAGAGCACAATCATAAAGTTTCCATAATAAACAAACACATTCAAAAATTGAGAAAACTAATAACCTCATGCATATCAAAACTAGCCCTAAGTGGAAACATCTACCCCAACCCTGGCCCTACAATCTCCAACCCAATCCTCATAATCAGACTAGAAACCACAACTTCTCCCATATCACAGCCAATAGAAAGCCAAGTGACTTCCTTCTACTAAGCCTAAATATTAGAAGTATATCCAACAAAGTCCATGAACTCCATTCCGCCATAGACTTGTACTCCCCAGATATAGTCATCTTGAAAGAAACCTGGATAAAACCTCACATTACCAGTGAGCAAATACTCCTTACCGGTTACGGCATACTAAGAGTAGATCAGCTAAACAAGAAAGGAGGCGGTGTAGCTATAATATTTAAACAGCATCTAAACATCCAGATCTTAAAATCATCAGCTCCACAAATAAGCAATGAAGAAATAATATATGCCAACCTCAAAATAAACCAAAACAAAACCATCAACATAATTGGATGCTACTTCCCACCTGGCCAAAACATCCCTCCACTAGAAAACCTCCACAGCTGGTCTACCCACCATCTCCCCCAAGAAACTATCATTTTAGGTGATTTCAGTATTGACTGGCAATCTTGTTCTGGCAACAATCCAACCCATCATATAAACCTCCATGGCTTCACCCAACTAGTCCAGTCGCCAACAAGGATAAATAAAAACTTCAGCAAGCACACTACCCTGGACTGGATACTAGTCAGTAAGAGCCCCCAGTCATATAGAACAGGCTGCTTATCAGATAGCCTCAGTGATCACTCCCCATTATTCCTACTCAAAAAATACCTATAACAAGCTAAACCTGTCATCTACTGTCAAATATGTAAACAACTAAACTTTAAGCCACTCACATTCATCTCATCCCTCAAAGAATGTAACTGGTATCCCCTAAAGTACCTCAGTCTTGATGACGCAGTTGAATTTTTTAATACTACCTTCCTGAGCATCCTTAATTACCATGCCTCCATAAGACTTTCCAGAATGAAAGCACAACCCTCCCCATGGCTACAGAAAACCACTAAGTCAAAAATTAAAAACCGGGATAAAGCCTGGGAGCACTGGCGCAAAACCAAAAACCCTTCAACTAGACAGAAATTCCTAGAACTAGGCAATAGAGTTAAAAAGCTAATAAAACAGGACAAATTCCAGTACTACCAGTCTTCCCTAGACTCCTCCCAACACAGCCCCAAACAATTCTGGTCCTCCATAAACTCCATCCTCCATCCAGGTAAAGTCAGTACCCCTCCTCCTAACATCTCTCACTCCTCCAAAAATATTGCTACCTCATTCAACACACACTTTGCACAAACCATACTATCACTAGCTAAACAACACAAGCCCCCTCCCTGCAACCCACACCTTCAACTAGTAATCTCCCCACTGCCTACTCTTTTTCTGCTGTACCTACCTCCAGCATAAAAAAATCTTAACTAAACTTAAGCCCACCAAATTATTAGCAGACAACCTCCCAAGTGAATACCTACAAATCACAGCTGATGTTCTGGCCTACCCAGTAACTATCTTGATTAACCGATCTCTGTCAGAAAGTTACATTCCCACACTGTGGAAAGTATCACATATAATTCCCCTCCACAAAGGCGGCCCCTCCACAGAACTAACCAATTACCACCCCATAGATATTCTCTCTCCACTCTCCAAAATACTAGAGAGATGCATACATTCTCAGTTCTCAGACTAGCTTCTTACTACCAACCTCCTTTCCAATACTCAGCATGGTTTCCGACCAAACCATAGCATCACCCCTGCCTTACTCTCCTTTACTAACACTATCCTTCAGCATAAAAACAATGGCTATCTCTCCTCTGCAAATTTCCTAGACCTATCTAAAGCATTTGACATGGTCCCACACAAACAACTCATCTCTGTCCTCAGTAACAAATCCTTCTCTCAATCAGTCACCAACTGGTTTCAAAGTTACCTGTCTGACCGCCAACAATCCGTTATATGGCAGAATGACATATCTCCCCAACTACCTGTCTCCATAGGGGTTCCCCAAGGATGCATCTTTGGACCCCTACTCTTCTCTGCTTTCACCAATAATCTAGCCTCCACCACCAAACATGGCACATTCATACAATAAGCAGATGACTCAACCATCATCTGCTCAGCCCAGTCCCTACCCAAACTGCAAAAAATCACACAGGAAGCCGTTTCCTCTGTTGAAAAGTACAGTTTTGTACCTACCATAAATGTAGATGTTCGAGGATCCACATTGCTGCAGTCCTTACTATTGGGTAGTCCGCTGTCCAGTCGGCCCGAATACCAGAGTATAAGGCTGACGTCGGTCAGGGCGCATTAGACTGACGTCAGTACGTCAGGGTACTAATGCGCATGACCGACGTCATATCCTCAGTCTTTTCTTGCCCCAGATGTCAGAAGACCCTAAAAAGACAAGGCCCAAAACACCTGCACCAAACATATGTACAATATATACAAAAAGATATATACAAAAATACCAGCATATAACCTCACCTACACAACCACCCCTAAACACAGAGGGGAAGGAGGGAGGGTAAATTGGACTGCAGCAATGTGGATCCTCGAACATCTACATTTATGGTAGGTACAAAACTGTACTATGTTCTTCGTTCCACATTGCTGCAGTCCTTACTATTGGGTAGAATCCCAAAGCAGAGGTAAGGGAGGCTGGCAAATCATAAAGAAGTAGGAGCTGACAACATGCCTTGCAAAACAGCTGTGGCAAAACCAGCCCTAGACTTAGAGTAGATAGGAAGGTGATAATGCTTAGAGAAAGAATGCACTGAACTCCAAGTAGCTGCCTCCAAAATATCCTTAGTTGCCACCCCCCTTAGAAATGCTGTTGAAGTGGCAGTAGCCCTAGTGGAATGAGGCCTAATCCCAGCTGGAATCTCCTTGCCATGATGGGAATAACAAAATGCAATGCAAAGCCCAATCCACCTAGAAATAGTTTGTTTTGACACAGGCTTGCCCTGCGAACTCAAAGCAAAAGAAACAAACAACTGCTGAGACTGCCTAAAATCCTTAGTCCTGCTTAAATAATAACGCAATTGCCTGTGGACATCTAAAGTGTGCAAAATCTTTTCCCCTTTATTTTGGGGGTCTGCATAAAAAGTAGGCAAATGAATAGTTTGGTTTAAAGCCACACTAGAAACCACCTTAGGCATAAAGGAAGGATTAGTACGTAATGATACCCTATCCTTATGGAAAATCAAAAAGGGCTCTACTGCCATAAGGGCCTGCAACTCAGACACCCTTCTTGCAGAAGTAATAGCCAACAGAAAAGCAGTCTTCCATGACAAGTATTTCAATTCAGCAGTAGCCGCAGGCTCAAAAGGTTGTAGAGTAAGTTTTTCCAACACAAAATTGAGATCCCAAGCAGGAGTAGGAGCTCTACGTGGGGTCTTATATTCTTTGCCCTCTAAGAAACTGCTTGAACAAAGGATGCAAAACAATGGTGGGTCACAATCATAGTGAGCTGAAATTGCTGCAGCATGAATCTTTATGGAAGAGAAGGACAAACCTTTGTCCAATAACTCAGTAAGATATTGAAGAGCCACACTCAAATTAGGCTCAGAAATCTCCAAATTCTTTGCTGTACTCCAAGATAAAAATCTCTTCCATTTGTCTGCGTACACTTTCCTAGTACTAGGTCTTCTAGCTTCCATAATCACATTTAAAACTTGTTGAGGAAGTTGAGACCTGCTGTGTTTCAACACAGAATATGCCAGGCTGTTAGATGAAGAGAGTGAAGCTTGACATTGAGCAGATGACCGTCCTGCTGAGATAATAGATGAGGAATCAGAGGTAAAGGCCATGGAGGCTTCCTTACCAGACTCCTTAGTAGTGGGTACCAGTGTTGCCGAGGCCAATCTGGAGCTATCAAAATCATCCTTGGCCTGTCTTGTCTGACTTTTAATAGTACCTTTGGAAGAAGAGGCAGAGGTGGAAAGGCATACACATGAAGGTTTTTCCAACTGAAAGACAGAGCATCCACTTTCCAAGCTGTGTGATGAAACCCCTTTGTGCAATACTTTGGCAGCTGGTGGTTTAGTGGAGAAGCGAACAGATCTATGTCTGGAGTTCCCCATGACACTGTCAATTTCTGAAATACATGAAGATCCAGTTTCCACTCGTGGGGATCCATGATTTGTCTGCTTAACACATCTGCTAAGGAGTTCTGTGCTCCCGGCAGAAACCTTGCCTGAAGAGTTAGTTGCAAGCTTAGCGCAGTCTCCCATAAAATCATTGCTTGCCTGCATAGAGGATAAGAATGTGTTCCCCTTGCTTGTTGATGTACCACATGACAGTTGTGTTGTCTGTTAGAATCAACACCTGCCCTGGAAGAAGTAACTCCTTGAAAGCCATTAATGCAAACTGGACTGCTAACATCTCCTTCATGTTGATATGTAGATGCTGTAGTCTGGCAGGCCACTTGTCTTGTATCCACTTTCCATTCAGATGAGCTCCCAAGCAATGTCCGAGGCATCTGTCGTTAAAATCTGACTCGCCTCTGGCCGGGTCACAGAGAGTCCCTTGTTTAGGTGACATTCCTGAGCCCACCACAAAAATTCTTTTTGAAGGCAAGGTATTATTTGAATGACAGTGTCCAAATCCTGGCAGTGCTGTGTCCATACATTTTTGAGATACCATTGTAGCTTCCTCATATGCAGTTTGGCATTGGGAAGCACCAGAATACAAGATGCCATGAACCCTAATGCTTGAAGGACTGTCCTTGCAGTCAGCACGGACTGATGAGATAGTTGATGGAAGTAAAGTGATAGACTCTTTTGTTTGTCCGGGGTTAAAAAGGCCATCTGGGCTGCTGTATTCAGTCTCACACCCAGAAAGCACATGTCTTGAGAGGGTACTAGACTGGACTTTGTTTCGTTCACAGAATACCCCAGGCATCTTAGCACTGCTATAACATATTCCAGATGCTGTAGAAGGTCTTCCTTTTCTTGAGCCAGAATCAGGCAGTCGTCCAAGTAAGGATAGATTTGAATTCCTTTTAGCCTGAAGTAAGCTATCACTGGAGCCAGAACCTTTGTGAATACTCTGGGCGCAGTAGATAAGCCAAAGGGCAATGCAGAGAACTGATAATGAGAATTTCCAGCTCGAAAACGCAGAAACTTCCTGCAACTTAGTCTTATAGGCACATGAAGGTAAGCTTCCTTGAGATCTAAAGTTACCATCCAGTGATCCTTGCCCAGCAGAGGTAAAAGCTGTTGTAACGTCAACATCTTGAACTTGGGAATGTCCAGATAAGTGTTGAGGATAGACAAATCCAAAATTGGTCTCCACGTGTTCCCCTTCTTTGGTACTAGGAACAGGCGAGAATAAAATCCTAGGCCCCTTTCTGATACAGGGACTGGCTGAATGGCCCCTATTTGGAGTAACTGAGAAATTTGCTTGTGAGCCTCTTTTCTTTGTGGAGGAGGAACGTCTGGCATGCCTTTGAAAGGGGGCAATGTATGGAAATAAAACCTGTAACCGTGGTGAATGATATCCAACACCCATCTGTCTTGAGTAATTAAATCCCAATTTTCCTTGAAAAGAGACAGTCTTCCTCCCAAAGGAGCTGCCAGACGAGAATCTACTGGCAGCTGAAAAGGCAGGTCATTGGGTCTGTTTACGAAAGGACTGACCCCTGCCCTCACCAGAAGTCTGAGCAGGTGAACTCCCTGTTCTAGGCCTAAAAGAACCTTGAGCTCTGCCCCTACCACGTCTAGACCTACCCCTAGACTGGGAATCATAAGCAGGATATGTCCATCCCTTAGTAGGCCAATTTCTACTAAACTTCGGTGGCTGCACCTGCAAAAAATCTTTAACAGTTTGCATAGACTTAGCTTTGTCCTCCATTTTCTTTAAAACTGCTTCCACAGGCGAACCAAACAACACATCCGACTGTAAAGGAGCATCCAAAATCCTTGTCTTAACATGCTCAGCTAAATTCTGATCCCTCAACCAGGCATGCCTGCGAAGAACAGAACTAGTGGCAGCCACCCTCGAGGAGGCCTGTACAGCATCAAAACCACATTGCAAGGAATGCTTACCCACTTGTTCAGACACATGAACTAAATCCAGCAACTCTTTACACTCAATACCTTCCGCCAAAGCATCCACCTTAGATTTCAGTTGTGAAAGGAGATAATTTTGATATTTAAGCATGTGAAACTGACAATTCAACACCCTCATGGCTAAAGTGGAAGAAGTATACACTTTCTTTCCCCATCTATCCAAAGCCCTTGCCTCTTTATCAGTGGGAACAGGGTTTTAACCACAGAGGCCTTAACACCTTTAGGTCCCTGAGAAACAGTTTCCGGGTCTGCCCTAGGACTCTTAAAAAGATACTTATGAGCTTCAGGCACCCTATAGTACCTATCAGGTTTAACAGGAGCAGGAGGCAAAGAATCAGGGTTCAGGGAAGCCTCTGCAAAAACATCTTCCACCACATTCAACACAGGAGGTATAGCTAAGGGCCTATGCTGGGGCAAAAACAAGAATTCCCTAAGCCTTTTCCTGGAATCAGAGTAATCCTGACCTTCCCATTTAAAGTGCTCCCTCATGGAATGCAGAGTCTCTGAAAATGAGAAATCTTCAGGAGGAGAAGCTGTAGGAGTAGAATCATCCACATCAGAATCAGAATAAGGAGGATACTCCTGCAAATCTTCCGCAGAAGACTCAGAAGCCTCTGAACACTGTTCAAAACTATCAAACTCCGGTTCCACCCTAGGCCTCTTATCAGGAGGGGGCATAGAACCTCTAATCATAGTAATCAAATCTTCTGCCATTTTAAGCATATGTTTTTTAGGCACAGAACCTGAAATGCTAGGAGAAGCCCCCACTGAAGCTAAACTTGGCCTACCTCTCAAAGAAGTTTTGGCAACAGAAGGAGAGGCTCTAATTACCTTGGGAAGAGAGGGAAGAACAGTTACCTGAGAAGCCCCCTCAGCCTGGCCTACCTCCTGAGAAGGCACATCCTGTAACAGTAAAGTCTCTGCCTGAGACTCCAAAGAAACTCCTGGCAAAACCTCTGGCTCCACTGAGCCTTCTAAAGAACCGACGTCCGGGACTGCCGGTTCATCAACCCTAGGCTTCACTGTTTTGTCCTTGCGCTTCTTGGACGAAGCGGGCGTCGGAGCATCCGACGGCATTTTATAATTGCAACGCTTCCCAAACACTAACCTGGCACAGTCTAACCGTCTCTTAATAGTGCGCTTGTTAAACCTAGCACAAGAGCGGCATCCAACAACGTCGTGCTCAGGCCCTAAACAAGGTATACACAAGGTATGGTAATCCCTATGAGGTATCTGTTTCCCACAAGAAATACAGTTATTCACTTTTTCTGACATCCGGTTAAATACTGAGGCAAGAAAAAAACAAAATGTTCCCCAACGGGGTACTTAGCCAACTCTGATTCGGTCTGAAACTCCGGCTTCGGAATATTTCAGAACGCCAACCTGCACTCGCAAAACTGCTTCTGCATCGGACCATGCGGCAAAAAAGACTGAGGATATGACGTCGGTCATGCGCATTAGTACCCTGACGTACTGACGTCAGTCTAATGCGCCCTGACCGACGTCAGCCTTATACTCTGGTATTCGGGCCGACTGGACAGCGGATTACCCAATAGTAAGGACTGCAGCAATGTGGAACGAAGAACATCTTGGTTATCCGATGCCCAGTTAATATCCAACCCAAACAAAACTAAACTACTCATCTTCCAACCCACCAAACATACTCAAAACAACTCTCGCTTTAACATCACTGCAAAAGACCACACCACTATATACACAACTGAACACACCAAATTGCTAGGAGTGGAAATAGACAATAAACTAAAATTTGACATTCACCTATCCATGACCATAAAAAAAGTCCACAAAAAACTAGCAGTGTTATACAGAAATAAGCAACTTCTCACCAAAGCAGCAAAGATTTCAATTGCAAATTCCCACCTTATCTCCACCCTACTTTATGCCTCTCCAATATATACCAACCTAAGGCAATGCAATCTAAACAAGCTAGAGACCTGCTACAACAAAATTGTCAAATTCGCCACAGGGGCATCCTACCGTAGTCACCACTGTCTCTCACTTGCTGAACTGGACTGGCTTGAACTCTCTCACCTCCTTCAATAGTATCAACTATCACTCACCCACAAACTAGTAAACCATCCACTAAATGTCCCATCCCTCCAGAATCTACTCCAACCCTATTTCACCACCAGACCACTAAGATCCAGCAACAAAAATCACTTGCAGATCACTAAAGCCAATAACTCTGCTGGTGAAGCACTATTCTCTTGCACCATAGCCAAATTATGGAACTCCCTCCCACCCACAATTATCTCCGTACCATAGTGCACCCACTTCAAAACTTTACTAAAAGCGCACCTAAAAACATGCTGGCTATGCCCTTGCAACTCCCACTCTAATATCACCCACCCCATCCAACCATTACCTTTCTTTCCACCCCACTAACTGCCTTGATTATAGCAAGCTCAGATGCTCATAAGCCTAGTACTTTTTATACAGCAGGAACTTCTTATTGTAACATTTGTTAATGTCTGTTATGTACTTCGCAGATAAAAATTCTAGTTGTCTACTGATGTACTGTTCTTCATCTGTAAATATGTTTGTAATTAATTGCTATGTTACATTGTTAATCACTGTGTAATCCAATGTAACTACTGTCTGTTTATTTTAACTGTGGAGCTTTTCTCCCCAGGCCTCCGCAGAAAATGGACCTATGTCCAGTCGGACACTCCCGGTCAACAAATGTAAATAAATAAGTAAATAAATAATAAATAAAGACGACTTAAAATAAACATGTCCCTGTATAGTAATCACCATAGTAGAGAATGCAGTGGAGTGGGGGCATAGTACACAGAGGACCTCAAATGTTACATTGTATGTGTAATATCTTGGAAGACTGCAGGCTGGCATCATGATGTGTATATACAAATAATACAGGGTCAGCCTGCTGTAGACAAAAGCTTAGGCTAGGATAGTAGAAGATAAGGGAATCCCTGGAGAGATGTAAGCTACCAGCATAAAGGAATAAAGGCACCACTGCTCAATGAACAAAATGCAGCAGTAATTGTTAAGCAGCTCCTACTCACTTTGGGAAGGAGCAGTACTACTTGAAGGAGGTGTCTGCTGCTGTGTCCAATCACAGCACTGCATTAAAGTGCCCCTGTACTTGAGGAGGGATGCCTGGGCACCAAAAACGATAGACCCACTCAGCAGTTAGTAATATATTTTTAGGCTATCATGTATTTGGGACAATCATAATTATGCACAATTATATCTTTCATCATAATGCTTTCTCTATGTGTCAGCTTTTTCAGTAGCAATCATTTCATTTAAATACTCCTATTTCAGAAACTGTATTTTACCATTACATTTTGTACAAAAAAAATGGTATTTTAATTCAGCTGTGTCCTTTCATACTATCCAGTGCCTTGAAGGCAAAAAAGATTATAGCAACAAAAATTCTAAGCTCTCATATTTGAATATAAAATAAAGTGGATAAATTAGAACACACTAAAAATCAAGAAAGCTGAAATCATATCTGCACCTTTATGTATGAGATAAGGCATACAGAATACTTTATATAGATACAGTTAAGAGTTTTAAACAGCATGGAATCATATGATGTTTATCATCAGATGGATATTATTACAGGTTTCTTCTACAGTGTTTACAATTAGAGTAAAAATTACATTTAAAAGCAGCAGTAATGCTACCCTTGAGTGATATAAACTCAAAGCAATTCTAGCAGTGTATTAACAACTTAAATATAAATTATAATGCAGCCTTCTGTTCTCCATGATTAGTTATGTAGCTTTAAGTGAATCTTTACAGAATTTTTTGTTCTCTCATTATAACATTTCTGTTGATTTGCATCTTTAATATTAGAAGGTTCATGTGATCTATAATTAACCATCATGGAGCATTAATAGTTGATGTTAGAAGTATATAATTATAGCATCATTATTAGGAAGATATCAGGCCATGATTAGTCATATAACTGTCTTAGTGATTTCATTAGGGCAGAGCTTTAAAACAGAATAGGTATTTTAGGCACAATCTTTCAATCTGGGAAGAAAATCAGTTTCAAATAGGAAACAAAAACGCATATTTTAGTTACTAATTTAGACTGCTTTTATGCTTGTGAAGCTAAAGGCACAGTTCATTTTTGTTTAGAAGTGCATTAGCACATACATGCATATAAAACTGATTCATATCCTTTTATACATTTTACATTTCAAATGCAGTGTTTATCAGACCTGCCTGTATGTAGTTGACTTCATTTTTTTTTTGTTTAGAGTTTGGCTATTGTGATTTAGTTTACATTATGCAACAATTCAAAGACTAAAAAAATAGCACCATTTTAATGTTTTTATTCTGAAGAAAAGTAGTTATAACCTAATTAAAGTCAATAGGTAGAAAACAACAAGACCCTTGTAATCTGAGTGATTTATTCATTTTATGTTGTGTTTACAAGGAGAATCACATCTGGTATCGGATAGTAAATAGACACTCCAAACATAGCAAGTCATAAAGAAGTAATAAAATAAATAAATAGACATAAAAAGGTAAGGAAGACATTAGTAGGCCACAGTCTATGCAGCTATATTTCTTGTCTGTGAATAAAACTATTTTAAGCATAATATTTCCTTGATTTAAATACATCTGCTTACCATACATATTTATCATTGTTGCTAACATTTTTGAAGGAAAGCAAGTAGAAAATTAGATGCTTATATTGCTAGCCCTTATAGTATAACTATTGACATGCAAAAGATTCCTTATTACTAAAGGCATTGTAAATTAAAGATGAAGCATGACTTAATGAACTGTTGTAAAGCATATAGAAAGGAACTGAAATGCCTGTACTTATCACAGTATGCTGATGAAAGAATGGACAGAGGGTTTACAAATGGGCTGGCCATTAAAATTAGGCTGAAACACATAAACACACGCACATGATCGATGCAATCAGTAGAAGTAAGAAATGTTATTAGACATATATTTTTAGTAGATAGCTCAGAACACCTTCTGAGTTGTCTTTTTTAATCTGTATTTGTTTAATTGATTTTGCAAATGTTCCACTGTACAAGACTGATTCTTAGAAGGTGTCTAAGTTAGTATAGTTACTGTATGGCAGTGGTTCCTGACTTCTGTTCTTGGGGATTGCTTAACATATCTTCAGAACAAGGTTAGGCTGATTTGTAACTGCAGTTAAAGGAACCTGGCAGTTGAACTGAGTCATTGAAAACAGATTAGATTATTCCACACAAATTTCAGGGTATTTTGAGAGGATTTTAACATGTAAAAAAAGACAAAGCTGATGATCGGGTTGTCCAGGAAAACTACATTAAGTTTTCTGATTGTGTCACAAAAAAAAAAAAAAAAAAAAAAGCTGAAGGCAAAATTAAAATAAAATGAAATGAATTGTCAGGAGTGCACTGGAATGTTTAGAGAAAGTCAGGTATTGAATCTTTTGTCCACAACAAGTATAAATTATATAGTGTATGGAAGGAATCTGCCTGGCATATCATATGGTTTTATTAGTTTTATACTGGACATGCTTTCCAAAATAAGGGTGAAAACAAGCTATTTCCAGGCAATACCAGCTTTGTGTCAGTGATGAGAAATACTGGGGCTAGTTTGCACCAATATACAGAAGTATTAGTTCCAGTAACCACTAGTGACATCTGGTGGTCATTTGCAAGAACCACAGAATAAGTCAGTTCAGATAGAAGATCCTGTACTGATGATGACAAAAAAAGGTAAAACATGCACGCCCACCACTAGTGGTATTTGGGTTTATTTGCATACCTAGAAACACTTAAAAAGTAAAAAAATGATGGGCATTTAAAAGTCATGTTGGCAAAACACTGGTTTATCCTTAAAGGTTATTTGCATATATCCCATGGGCCTTTACTGCAGGTTTACGGTATTACATAGTATAGGCTCTAGCTTGACTGAGTCTTTCTTATAGTTTTTTACAGAATGATATCTAGACAATACAAGATAAAGTAGTACCAGATGGTCAGGTGGGAGGGCTGTAAACTTTTGTCTTAATCATAGAACCCTATGTGTATTTCAGGTATCTGGGGATGGAGGGCTATCATGCCACCATATCTGTAATCAAAAGATGTTATACTGAAAACCTGTTTGGATCCAAGGACTGTTTAAGTCATGTTATATCTGAACTGATGACAGATCTGATTTCATATGCATTGTTGCATTCATGTCTGAAAGTTATTAACAATGATGGTGTACAGAGGTGGGTCACATGAATGCTGAAGATGATGGGGAGCTAGATTATTAGTACATACTGATATCAATAGACATTTACATTCTTGATGAAAAAAGGAGGGAAATTATGTGTTATATATGGGAAATATATATGGGAACTGATTGGCTAAAAGCCCTGTCCCTCTACTCAGTCTCATACAGATACCTCAGAGATGACTTCTGTCTAGCAGAAAAAGCAATCTCAGACCCCGCCTTGATGGGACTGCTGTATATCTGCAAGTCAAGCTCCACTCGAGTTACCCACATGTATGACCTCAACCTGGTCTATGACATCAATAGGACTTGTTGGCAGGACAGATCTGTGTCCCAGAGACTCCCCATTTGTGGAACAGACTCCCTGTCCACGTTAAGCAGAGTACCTCATTATCCACTTTTAAGCGCAACCTGGATAACTGGATGCAGAATAGAAAATACAACCTGGGATTCCACTTGTTTCCCTGCTGGACAGGGTCATTGGGTGCTGACCTGCCAGAACATGGGCTAAATACTTTGCTAGACTTGTAAGGGCCCCAGGGCCAATAGCTTAGTAACTTCCTATGATCCTATGACTGGAACATGAAGAGAAGCAGAGACAAAGCAGACAAAAAAAAAAAATTTGTAGTTTATTGAAAGCTGCAATTTTGCTCCAAATCTGTTAAAAAGACAAAAAAGGTGCTTATCAGAGCTGTTTTTGATTACCCATTGGTAGATTTTAGCTCCAGTCCAGCACTAGAGAATGACCAACAACTAAAGCAGAAGATCCAGTGAGAGGCCAAAACAGCTTTAAATGCCATAAAGTACTTCAGACTGACACACTCTCTTTTCTGGCAGTGGTAGGGTGAAGTGCATTACAGGCAGTTATGAGACCTGTGATTATTACATGTTCAGTGATAACACTAATACTATAGATTGTGTAACTGTGACAATAACGACAACCCTGGAACACGTAACAATTGTTGGAGTGTATAGACCACCAAAGTCAAGTGCAAATGACCTAGAGGAATTCATACATTTCTTCCATGATACACAGGAGGAAAGAATAATATTATCTGGGGACTTAAATTTACCAGAAACAGACTGGAATAATATCGATTTAACAACATTAGTAAGGAAATTATTCACAAAGTATATTCAGGAACATTTGCTTTGAATGTAAAAAAAAAAAAAAACTACCAGGGGACGGGATATACTAGACATCATATGTGTTTCCAAAGAAATTACTGTTACTTCAAGTCAAGTTTTACCACCATTGATGTGCAGTGATCATGGGGTTATAAAGGTTAATTTGTTGCTAGATAATTCTGCCAAACTGAAATCTAACCCAGTGCACAGAAGGTTAATTACAGATTATATGGAAACAAAACAGTCACTATGTGAAACTAACTGGTGTGAAGTGTTCAGTGGAAAAACTGCAGACAGAATGTGGGAAGTTTTGAAAGAGAAACTGAATGCAAAAAATCTAGAAGTGCTCAACATCAGGATCTAGGCATACAACATCAGGCGGATATATTTCCATAAGAACAAGATATCTGATTAAGGTGAGAGACGAAACATATTGGAAATAAAAGACAGGTTAAACTACAACTTTGAAAACTGAAACAAGATGGACAAACAGACTAAGCGTAGTGTGAGACAAGATCAAGACAAATTTGAAGACGATTTATATAAAGATATTGAACATAATAGGAAACCTTTTTATAGATACATATGTGAAAGGATAAAGGCATACAAACTGATAAACTGTGTGCAGATTCTAAAATTTATTCTCAGACACAACAGATTATAGACATATTTAAAAATCTTATGCAAAGCATTTTGTCTCCACAAATGGAGTGATAAGTTATTCTAGTGACATCCAGTTAACTCCAGATAGTGGATGTAAATTAGATTATATTGAAAAAGAACTGCACAAACTGGATGCAAACAAAGCACAGGGAGGAGATGGAATTAGAAACAATGACCTGAGAACACTTCAGCAAGAACTTATGGTACCATTATATTTATTATTCACTAGGTCATATAAATATGGGGACATCCCTCAAGATTGGAGACATGTGCTTATTAAACCTGTCTTTAAGGGAAAGGGGAGTAGGAAAAACCCAGAGTTATATAGACCCTTAAGTCTACTTTGCCAACTAGAAAAAGTGTAGCTACTGAATAACACCTTCTAAGCTTTCTACAACATTTTTCCACCATTGTGAATCAACCTTCTACTTGCTTCGATTTCCAAATACCAGTAGCCCTTTGAAGAAGCTAGGGAAGGAAGACAAAATGGTGGATGACCTAGTGATATTAAAAAGAAGTGCAGTTGGAGGGAGCTTCTTCTGAGCCAAGGGGAACATAATTCTCTCATGCTATTTAACGGGAATCAGTGAAGACATACATGGAATTGGAAGATGCTGATTCACATTACTACCAGAAACTAAAATGATAAACTATGTCAGTTACTGGAGCTCACCTGTAACACAGTCCCTTTGGATTAATGTCTGTGGATTGACTGCTAAGGTCATAAATGACCAAATTAATACCTATTTTAAAACTACAGTATGTAAATGTAAGAAATTTTCTGGAAAACGTGGCTGTAGAAAAAACTTAACTTGGCACCCTAACAGCTTGTGTGTTTAAGTCTACAGAATAACTAAATGTTTTATTATAGCATCTGCAAATAACTGAAATTGGAATGCTAATTCAGAACTGTTTCAGATCTGTGTGCAAATATCAAGTCTCTTTTCCTGAAAAGAAGGCAATGCTACCATGGCCACTGATTAAATTTAAACGTTCTAGAAAAGGGCATATAAGCACATACTTCTCAGTTATTGGCAGCAGCACCACACTATAAAAACTATCAGTGCTGTCCAAGTTTTACGTGAAAGCATGCCTATCTGGAACATATCCACGTCTGTGTAGTTATAAAAACTTGGTCTAAATATAGAGAGAGCTCCCTATTTTTTAGAGTTTGTCACTCTGCATGCTTTTGTTACCCATGTCAACTGTGGTGAAGTTTCCATGTTTGTAAATGAACACAATACCTTGAGGCAGATACCCAGGG
>NC_056749.1:506761340-506763840 GCF_019279795.1 Protopterus annectens
TGCAACTCAAATGAAAACCCACACATCTTTGTAGAAAGAGCATCCCCTCACTTGATGCAATACAATGTCCTTTTTTATAAGCAAGTAATTGTTCATTATAATTTTATAGTGTTCATAATCCCAGTGAAAAAAATGTATAGCTGGTTGCCATAGCATCTTGTTTATGAGCATGTGTGTCATTGTTATAGTTTGACACAGATTTGCCATTTGACCTTGTAGTTGTACAATTGATGCTGTTACGTTAGTCTCATTATACCCTTTATTACGTTTATGTAACTTATTTTTCTCTATGCATAGCTCATGTACTAGAATTTAACAAGTTTTATTTAACAGTATGTTTTCATTACTGTACACAAGCAGTAGCTGTGTTTATTCAGTACCTGGAAAAGCTGATGGACAAGCTTGCACACAGATGTAAAGACGCACACACGTGTGCACACATTTACTCACACATGCATGCACAATAAAGCTATGTAAGCAATTGTATATATGGTAAAAGTAAAACTAAATGCATGCCGAATTGCATATATCCATCTGACAAAACTGTTAAAAAACACTAGAATTAACAAGATAATTTAACAAAGGTCATGCATTGTAACCATGCCTCTATGCATAAGCAGTACTTATTACTTAAGAAACTTTACAATTTCACCATTCCCCAGCAACACGGAATTCAAAAGAAGCTGTATAAGGAGCAGGAGCAAAAATGTTGCTTTTTTGCCTTCAGATTACTTATCCAGTTAGGGTTATTATTTAAAATGCTTTTAACATTTTATTTAGAAGATACATTTTATTAGACAGATGATATACCTTATAGAAATGGTACATAATCTGTAAAACCCTGTGTAATAGCAGTAGTTCCATAATTATTATAGGTTAAAAGATTAGTACAAGGATACCTGCCCCTGTAGGCCATTTAAGCGTAGTCTATTATCCCATATGAGAATCAAACCCTGCACCTTGTGCCTGTAAGTTAACCAGCTTAATCAGTATGCCAACCTACCACTCATTATGTAGTCAGGAAAATAATAAAGGCAGTGTATGACATCTGTGATGAAAGGAAGTACTGCCAGCAATGCTAGCTGGAATTTTGTCAGTAATTATATGTCTTTTGTGAATATCAAACTGATTTATACAAGATGCTTGTGTTACAAATGTATTAGAACTGTATGTTGTGTATATCAAACAGATTTCTACAGACATTTGTGTTGAAAAGGTATTTGTAAAGTGCTTGTGCCTGAAATGTATCCACAGTGTGCCTTACTGGAGAGAACAGAAATGTACATTCACTATTGTAGTTATTTTAATCTTTATGTTTTAACAGAGGAAACTGGCAGGCAGGAGGTTAACCTCACTCCAGCAAACTTTAAAAAAATATCTGAAATGAAATCATTTTATAGGCCAAGCCATAAAGATACTATTGCACAGGTTTCAGCACAGCCAGAGATGCACAGTCTGTACTAGGAAGCTTTCTGCATAATCTTTGGGGTGAACTAATTCATACTCTGGAACTGTGGAGGTATGCAATTGTTTTATGATGCCCAGCACCTGCAAAGATCTGAGCAAAAGCCCTTGTGTGTGTATTTTTACAAGAAGGTGCTAAATACTGACAGCTGCCAGTAGTGGGGGGGTTGTATGAGGGCTAGAAGTCAGATGACCAGAAGTGATGTCATTCTGCAAGCTCTCTCAGAAGTAATATTTTAGATATTATTTTGAGAAGTCTCTTATTGAGACAGAGCATTTTGTATTCTGTCTTGGGCCTGAAAACAAGAAGAACCATTCACCACATCATTTGCCTTGCTCTATTAAGTAAGTAGGGAATAGCACCTGTCTTAGATACAGTCAGGAATATAGTGAAACTTAATTTAGATAGTTTTTTTCTTTATTTGTCTGAGCCTGTCCTTCAATGTTATTTCAAATATTTCCTGTGATTTGATCTCTGATGTCACTGTCAATATATACTTTGTATTTTCTTTTATTATTAAATACATTTAAACCTCTCATTGTGGATGATCTTTGAAGAGATATTTAAGTTTTGAGAATACTTAACTATTTATTTAGTGACACTGTGTGGGCCATTCCTAATAGCCTTGCTCTTGGTCAAACTACCTTTTGTATTAATATTAATTTCACTCAGTACATTGGATACCCTTGCACGGGCTTTAAACTAGATGGTGAGGAGTTTTGGTGGCAGTGATAACTACCTTATAGTCTGGGCAAAAGGCGGTATAGAGGGTAAACCTGTGCCAGCCTTTCCCAGGTGTATATGTGTGTGTGTGTGTGTGTGTGTGTGTGTGTGTGTGTGTGTGTGTGTGTGTGTGTGTGTGTGTGCTTGCGCATGTGTGTGAAAATCAAATCTCCAAGAGTGTGTGTCAGCTACTTGGGCAGGGACATGAAGCACTAGTTGGACGGTGAGAGTTTTGGTCGATATGACTTGGAACCCTGGCTAAGGACTCAACTGTATAGCTGTGCAAGTGGGGAGTCTTACTGGAGATCTGGA
>NC_056749.1:506768840-506886340 GCF_019279795.1 Protopterus annectens
ATGTAGGTGGTTTGCGTATGCATATGAATATAGGTTTTTTTCCCTTCCCTGTTGGGTTGCTGTTAAATGGTTTGGGAATTTGTGGATAGGCAGGGGATATCCGTGACTTGGTTTGGCTTTCAATTATTGTTGAGTTGGTTATGGATTCTGTTGTTAGAGTTTTAATTCTGGTTTTGGCAAAGTCTTACTTTCATTTACACTCATTACAATACTACATATTGCAAAGTTGTTTGAGTTGCCTGGCCGTACCAAACTTTAGTTTAATGTTGGCACTGTTGCAGTCATCTAGTGTTGTGCTGAGATGCAGTTGGTTTAAGAGAGGATCTGGTTGTTGTGCAGCTTGACCCCCTTAGCTGGTTTCGGTGTTCAGTCCTATTGTTTTGTGGTCTGGTCATTTCAGTGGTGGTTTGTATGTTTTTAAAGAAGGACCTTGGGAGTTCAGTGGTTAAAGTGGACCAGTGGAATGTGTGGTTTTGCTGCTTAGAGCCGTCCCTGACAAAAAGAGCATGTTTCGAAGTTGGGAGATGCCTACCAATAACCACCATCCACGTGCATGTGCAGAGTGGGGCACTAATGGTCATGGAGGGGTATGGGGGTTGGCGTGCTTTCAGATTTGTGTACTATTAATGAATAGAAGCACCATCGCCTTTTGCCTCCTGGATGCTGAACAGAATGTCCATGGAGTTATATAAAAAAAATAAAAATAATAAATCAAGGAAAAGAGTGAGTTGGCATATATCAGTAGCAGGATTGAATCAGGAGGGGAGGTTGGCATAATGGTTAACATGTTTACCCTACAGACACCAGATGCAGAGTTTGATTCTGACACAGGGCAATTGGCTAGGCTTAAAATAAGTCAAAAATCCACCACAAGACACAAAAACTGAACTCAACGCTGCTCCGACACAATAAAGGCTGTCCAGTAACCACAATCACGTTGTCTTTGTATTCCAATTATGACCGCAGAGTGAATAGAATTAAACTGATGTTTATTTAACAGAAAAAATAATAAATAAATAATAAAATAGGTAACTGACTTAGCGCTTTCATCTCATCACTGAGACTTCTTCAGAATCCTATTACCGTATAAACTAACTTGTTCTTTTATAACAAATAATTCTCACTCATTGGTCCACAGAAACTGACATCATTAATTATATAAAACGAAATGAAATTATGTAAATGAAATATAACTAGCCTTCGTTACTTTTCTTGACTGGGGCTGGCTAAATACTTTAATACAAGGAATTAATTAAATAAACAGACAACACAAAACCTGACTGTTTAACAAATTGTCGCTTCTAAATACTGAAATATCACTATACAAAACTTCGTTGTATAAAAAATGTATGTATATTTATGTATATGTAAATCGATAGGAAGTCAACAGTATTGTGTTGGAGCAGCATTGAGTTTAGGCTTAAAATAACCCACAAGAGTAGTTAGCCTATCAACCTTGTACCCTACATTTTAACGTAGGTCATTTTGATGTGTAAGTATTTAACCCTGAGGTGGCCTATATCAAGATTATTATTATTTTATGAAATGGTCACGTTTTTGAACATATCAGGGGCAGAGGTTGTCTGTGAGGTTAAAGATGTGGAAGTCATTTTGTAAAGGGAATTTTTAGTTTGGGGCTTTTTGAACTGGGGATCTTGAGGGTAGCCGGGTGTTAGCAGTGGCTAGGAATAGTTAGTGTCTGCTAAGATACAAATACAAGTAAAGGAATTTTGATGAAGAGCTGTGCTTGCAGAGATTGTAACCAGTTATTACAAAGTAAGAACATCAGGCTCCCTAGTGCTGGAGAGGCTGACAAAGCAGTACATGCTTTAGCAGTTATCTGGAGTTTGGTTGTAGGATGTGTTGACAGCAGTTACAATTAGGTGCTATTCATGATTAGGACATTCCAGCTTCAGAGGTTAGCAGAGCATTTGAATGCAAATTTTACTTTATTTAGGAGACAGTTCAATTATTTTTTTTCTTGTGTTCTGAAGTCCTCATGTGTCTCCTCCTTTGTGCAGATGATGAATATGAGAGTGTGCAGCAGAGATGGGCTGCCATTGTGTTGCAGGCAGAAGAGCTGTTCCAGGAGGTGCCCAATGCTGACTCCAGGATGGCAGATGAATCTGGTGAGTCTAGTTGGAAAAGAATATATCCAGTGGTGAAGAGCTGATTGGTGGCCCGAGGGAAGTAGGCATGGCAGTCAAGGGATATTGTCACAGTCGATCTTCCAGCTGCTGGGGTGACGCATGATGGAGCAGCAGGTAATGACTTTTTGTTGGAAGTTCTGTTAGTCTGAGCTAGCTCGGTGTGTTTTGGAAATAATTGCTGGATCGTTGGGGATCAGGTGTGTCAGCGGTCAGGTGAAGCTGTAGGTACTATTAGGGATACACAGAGGCTTAGCAAGCAGGGTCAGGGTAAGGCAGTTAGTGAGCAGCGTAGTGTACGTTTGTCTATGGGGAGCTTGGGCTCATCCGTGTGAGGGGTGCGATCGCTCTCTGAAGTTGGGTCGGACTATGGCAGATGGTTGGGTGATGGGTTAGCTACACATGCTTTGGGGAAAGGCAGAGTTTTTCTGACCCCTCAAATAACATCCTCAGTTAAGGAGAAGATTTAGAGTGTGGAGTATGTCAGTGTCTTTGAATTCATTTATGCAGAAGGTGTTTAATGATTGATGGAATCAGAAATGGCAAATACCAAAGATCCTTTGGTGGCTTTAGTGGCTTTGGAGAGGAGGAGAGTAGGTAGACTGCAACCCAGAGCATTAGATAATAGGGTGTTAGGCTTCATATACTACATGGCAATTTGGCTGGAGAAGGATACTGCTTTGGCTTTAACACACTTGGCCTACTTTCTTATGATTTGGGAGGCTCAGCATTTATGGCAGGGACTGAGTTGTTGTGGTATGACCAGAGGTTTTGGAAGCGAAAAATAATTGATCATTCCCTCCATTGGGAGGTTAGATCTCCAGACATATGGCTAGTCACTATGATGGATAGCTTTGGAACAGTTAGTAGAAGGGGAAGAATAGGGGGAGAAGGGGTGAGGGTATGTTGGGCTTTTAATGCGGGCCATTGCTCATGGGTATTGTGTAGGTTCTCACATTCTAATTTAAAGTGTGCAGGGATTAATCTAGTTGTGCAGTGTGACCATTGGGAGGGTAATTTGGTGAATCCTAGTTTGTTTACCATTGATGTGGGTGGTTTAGCTTCTTTTCAGGGTTTCAGACTCTACGAGATAGGGGGAATTTTATAGTGGCAGCAGGGAGAGCTGTCCTTTTGGGGAGAAAGAGGATGGCCAGGGGATACATTCTCCCATTAAGGTCTAGTATTGCTACATATGCTCCAGTAATTTCCTGATTGGTCACTTGAGGAAAAAATGATTGCTGGATTTTACTGGGCATTTTCTTTTAAATAAATGGTGTTGGGGGATGGAGTAGTCTGTAAGAATCTGTGATCTGTACAGGGGAAGGATAATATCTTGGAGGGTTTGGTAGAGTAAGAACAATGGGTGAGTAGATTGCTGGGCCCATTTGATACCCCCCCCCCCTTGTCTGTTTTAAGGTTTCACCATTGAGTCTGGTTCCTACGAAGGTGGCCAGTGAGTTTTGGTTGATTCACCATTTGTCATACCCAGAAGGGAATTTCTATTAATGTTTTTATTTCAGTAGTTGATGCTAAGATCAGTTATGCATTTTTGAATGATGCTGTGAAAGTTCTTTGGGAGTTTAAGGATCTGTGATTGGTGAAGGTGGACATCAAATTGGCATTTTACCTTTCGCTAACATGGGAGGATGAGTGGCTATTGTTGAGTATGATAGTAGGGGACAGGTTTTACTTTCACAAGGCTATGTCAATGGGATGCTCAGTAGCCTGTGCTACTTTTGAGAATCTGAGCATTGTACTTCATTGGGTTTGGCAGCAGTGGGTGGACACGCAGAGGGCAGTGCATTACCTGGATGATTTCTTTATAGTAGGCAAATGGTATGGGCGGATGTTGGAAGGTTTGTAAGAGTTTTTGGGGATATGTGAGGAGCAGGGAGTCCCACTGGCTAGGCATGAAGGCCCAGCTAAGGCACTGGATATTTTGGAGATATTAGCAGATGAAGAGCGTGGGGTGTTTTTCTTGCAAGCAGACAAAATAGCTCATTTGAAGGAGAAGATTGGATGGGTGGTTTGCAAAGATAAGGTGTGATTAGGGAGGTTATGGAGCTTATAGGGCTTCTAAATTTTGCATGTCGGGCAGTTCATCTACAGCATATTTTTTGTAGGTCAGTGGCCTTCTTGTTAGAAGAAAGGAAAAGCAAACATCATTGGTTCTGGATTAGTAAGTTGTTGGCTGATTTGGCACTTTGGTTGTCCTTTTTGGAGCAATTTAGGGGTGTTTCCTTTCGGCAGATGGATTGGTTTGATCAAGGGGAACTGCAGTTGTTTATGGATGCAGCAGGTGGTATCAAAATGGATACATTTTTTGGTAGGGAATGGTTTGCAGCTTGCTGGCCAACAGATTGGAGTAATGAGCGGATAAGGGTTGTTGTATTATTGGAGTTAATGCCAATCTGGGTTGCTTTGGTAGTTCAACAGAAGCAAAACCAATGGAACTGCACTATGGTGAAGTTGAGTGTCGACCAAATGCAAGACCAAAGAACAAAAAACACCAGCAAATGCCGTAAAAACAACACACTTTTATTTAGCAAAGTTTTCAGACCAAAAAGATCCTCCCTCAGTGCTTAACTTCATGAAGGGGTGGTTCATTTCTTCTTTGGTTTTGCTTTGGTAGTTTGGCAGGAGCAACTGAGGGGAAAGAGGGTAATTTTTTATTCAGACAATATGGCGGTGATGTAAGTTATGCAGGTAAAGACTGTAAGGTTTGAATTGTTATTGTTAGTTTTATGTAAGCTGGTTTTGCATAGTTTGTTAATAAACTTTTCTTTCACAGGTGCACATTTGGCATGGGCTAAAAATGGGATTGCTGACAGTTTGTCTTGATTTCAATTTTACGAGTTTCAACAGTTGGTTCCAGGGGCAGAGAAGTGCCGATGGTGTTGCCAGACAAGGTATGGCATCTTGGGCTGAAGTAACCAGGCAGTTGGTGCAGCAATCTTTGGTGGTATCTACCAGGAGGCTGTATGGTTGGGCATTATATAATTTTGATACATTTATTTTACAATTGCCTGAGGAGGAAAGGGGTTTTGATGGAAAAAGTAGTGCTGCAATATTTGGCTTGGGCTTGGGTGCAAGGTTAGGTGATGCAGTCAATCATGGTGGAACTGGCAGTGATTATTATATTTGCAGAGGTGGCTAGGTTTCTATGATTTCACAAAACCCTGGATGGTGGGATGTATGTTGAGAGGATGTGGTGGAGTGGCTGGTGTGAATATGTATATGTGTTGGCCTTTCACAAGACAAGTTTTGAAAGTTTTATTGAAGGGTTTAGCTTTAGTGGTTTGTGTTTCATTGGATTATGTGTTCTGGGTAACCTTGTGTTTATGGATGTATTTTGGAGCAGAATGGTTAAATTCATTATTTTGGGGAGATGTCATTTCTTTTTCACATTTGGTTATATAAGTCTAAAATGGATCAGTTAGGAAAAGGCATACAGATAGTTCTTGTGAAAGGAGTGATTGGATGTGTCAGTGGGTTGTGCTGAGAGAGTGATGTGGACTCATGAAGGGAGCCCTCAGGACTTATTTTTTCTGTTGAGAGGGGGTAAGGTAGTAATGGGTAATCAGTTTGTATATGTAATAAGAAGGGCTTTGAATTATATGGGTTTTCCACTCATTCTTTTTGCATTGGTAGGGCTTTGGATTTAGCAGGGGGAGGCAGATCAGATGAGGTCATTCGGAGAGTGGGTAAGTGGTCTTCAAATACCTTTTTATCTTATATTAGGAAATGAATTCAATTGATGGCCATTCATATATTCTTTGGGAAGCAAAGAGGGCTGCTGTTAGGATGGCTGGCAAGGAACTGGGTTTGCATCAGTTTCGGTGGAGATTCAAGTGGCATTGTGTTAAAGGTCTTAGTTGGAATCAGCTTATGGAAGAATTTTCATTTATACTGACACAGATGGAGTTGGTGGTATATTTGGCTGGTAATGATTTGGGAATAATTCCTCAGAATCAGTTAGTGTATAGGATAAAGGAGGATTTGTTTATGTTGAAGAGGTTATATATAGGTATTTGCATTGTACGGTCCAAGATAGTACCGCATATGTTTTGGAAGAATGCTGCTAGTTTTATGGCATTGGAGCGGGTGCAGAGGTTTATTAATTGTAAGCTGGTGTGATAGATGGCAGCTTTGGGTATGCACATGATAGAACATAGGGACATTGATGACAGGAACTCAGTTTTCTTTAGAAACGGTGGAGTACACTTGAATGAGTTTGGTTTGGATCTGTTTGATGTACATTTAAGTTTATTTTTGGAAGGTTTAGTGAAAGTTCTTCATTAAGAGAGGGAGAACAGACCGTGGTCAGGCTGGAGGGCAGATAAGAGGGACAGGCTTGTCCCTTTTCTGTTCCCCCTATTAGTGTTTGGTGTTGTGTAAGGAGTTTGCGGGATGAAAGTGAATGGTAAGACTCTGCTTTGATTAGTAAGAATAAGTGAGCAGTGGTATGGATGCTGTTTATTCAAGCAGGGTGAGCCTTGATATATGGTTACAAGGATGTTACATGTTGTGGTTACAAGGATGTTTATGCTGTGATTAACATTTTGAAATCATGCAATAAATTATGTTGTTGGACGTTAATAAAGGTCATCAAATGCTATTTTGGTGTGATATTTTTATTGAAGTGGACCGAGACAATGAGCTTTTGTTCTATTTGTTTTGTTCTATGTGATTTATACATGAAGTCCTTTTTTAGTTTTCTTTTCTTGTCATATCTTCAGTACATCTTCAAGATTATCACTACTAAACATACTGTCTGAACAACAATCACATGTTACTACCTGCCATACTTTTAATTGTATGTCTAAATCTCTATGCTTATGTAAATATCTTCTGCAATCATATGTTATTATGTGCTATATTTTTATAAGTGAATGTGTAAATCACAATGCCCATGTAATTTTCTTATGTATAGTATGTTAGAAATTGTTCTGGTGCTTTTCTCTTCGGGTCTCAGCTGAAAACGGACAGCTCTGTCCAGTGGGACCTCCCCGGTAAACAAATGTAAAATAAATAAATATTGAATTCCTCCATGTGGTTCTTACATGAATGCTTACGTAGCTCTGCAATGGAATTATAGAACACATCAAAGCAGTGTTAGCGTTGTGTAGCTACCCTTCCTTTATTAAAGAGTACTCTTGTATGTACTGCTAATCACAGTCTCACCCAGTCTGTCAGACTGTCTTGTGCTAGGATTAGCTCTAATAAACATGACTGTTTTCTCAAACTCCCTCACATTATTTTTTGTTTGTCATTGTACAATGTCTTTGAGCTCAATAATATTTTTTTGCTCCATCGCAGCTGCATCAGTCTCACTAGCAGTTATTTAATTTTCACATTTTTCTTTCATGATTATGAAATGGAAACTCTTTCTCATTCCAGAATAACTTTAAAAGAAGAGAGGAATGGCATTTGCAGTACAAAGTTTATTCAAGTAACATTCTAAATATATGAAGTCAGTTATCTGCCCCTGATTTTGATCCTTTGTCCTCATTGTTTTTCTCCTTGGTTCTTGAGCTCTGAGGTTGACAGGTGTGTGTGTGTGTGTGTGTGTGTGTGTGTGTGTGTGTGTGTGTGTGTGTGTGTGTGTGTGTGTGCGTGTGTGTGCGTGTGCGTGTGTGCGTGTGTATGTGTGTGTGTGTGTGTGTGTGTGTGTGTCTGTGTGTGTGTTGCATACTGGATTCTGACAGCAGTGAGCTCAGAAGATACACTCCTGTGTAGAAGTTCTGAATTTCTGTTAATTTGATCCAGGTCATACTTCTGATGTGTACAGTCGCAGTTGTATCAAAGATTGTTATTGGTCTTGTACATCTGAGTGCTGCCTGTGTGTGTAATACACATACATGCAGAGGCCACATATGCTTTCATCTGTCTCTATTTGTATAGTGTGTGCCAGATTTTGCCTCATATTTTAGTCTGTTCCACATGTCTGTGCTTCTTCTAGAAAATCAATGACATCTGTAAATAACTACAGACATTTAAGTTTCAATCTAATACATTAAAAAAAATTATGCTAATGCAAAGCCTGTACTAGCAACTTTCTAAGTATATGAAGCCCACATAGGAATTTATCTTCTCAGCTCACTGTTGTCCCTGATTTTGTTCTCTTTTTTCCCATTATTCTTTTAGATTCCTACTTTTTTCCTGAGCTAATCATTTGAGATATGTGTGGGAGGGTATGCCACAATGCATTACATCCAGTATTCTGACACCAGTGAGCTGAGAGTAGGCATTCCTGTGTAGCAGTTATATATGCATGTATGTATGAATTAATTTAATCTCAAACAAAGTTTTCAGATGTATTATGATACTCATACAAATGGTTGTAATTGATGGCTATGGGGTTGTCTGTCATGAAAATTACTGTGCGTGTGTGTGGGTTTGGGTGTGTGTGTGGAATTGCAGTTTATCTAAAAGTAGAAAGTTGGACATTTTTTTTTTACTTTTTGTTACAGACCTCAGTATTCTACACAATGACTGTCTGGGCAAGTTGAGTTTCATGGCAACTGATCACTAAGACAGTGACCAAAGATTAGAGCTGCCATCTAACAGTGCATAGTTCTCTGATTAAGAATTTGGCTGTGATTCCTTTGCTCTGTAGCCTATACATAGTAGCTGTCTTTGTGCACGTTTTATTCCAAGTGGTCTGGTTTCCTCCAACTGTGAGCTGTATAATATATATATATATATATATATATATATATATATATATATATATATACATGTATATATATATACACACACACATATATATATATATATATATATATATATATATATATATATATATATATATACACACATACACATATATTTAATATATACATATATTTAATATATTTATCTTGCCATTTGTGCTTTTAATTTCATCCCGATCTAACACCAGACGAGTACACAGGCGGTAAGTATATTTTTAAAGTGGCAGAGAGATTGGCACTTTTCCAAGTTAGAAATTGTAGATCTTTGGAAGCACTGTGCCTCTTTGTTTATTTTGAGCTAATGTCTTGCTAGCTTTGAACACTTAGCTTTAAGCACAACTTAGTTTTCCTTTGAAAAAGAAAAAGACTGTTTCTTTCCTTTTTCATTATTTTTGTTCAGGCCATCATTAGATTGAAAAGTTGTAAAGAAGCTATAAGATGCTCCTCAGAATAGCATAGGGGTGCTGGGGAGGTGCAGGGTGACCATTATGCAATAAGGTTACCTTTGGAGGACTCCATTTCACCTAAACTGGCCTTGCTTATTGCAGTCAGACATCTGAATTGTATATAGTCAATAAAGCTGCCTTGTATAGTAGAGCCTGAAGCACTCTGTTGAAGAAAAGCATTAACCTCATCTGCTGTTTGATCATGATCTTTGACATACAGTAGTTGAACCCATTCCATTCCCATTAGCTGCACACATTCATTTGCTTCCTGCAGCCATGCCCATTGCTTTGAAGTCACCAGCTGCCTCTGATTAATCTGGTATTTGTTCTCTTTAAGAAGAAATGTTATTCTTATTGAGAAGTTAGCTTATTGGGCATCTTTTTGTCCTTTACAAATTAGTTGTTCCTCAACTATAAGCCTGTTATGCAAAACTGTTTTTATTAGCTTTTGATTGTGGTACCTAATGTAAGAAAATGGGAGTATAAAATGGAAAAATAGTGAAAAGACGAGTTAAGAGTTTTTCAGGCTGTCATTTCATTTTGAAGGCAGTCTTGATGAAATGTCCTGCTTTGCATTACTCTGTAGTAACTATTGATAGAGGAATCCAGGCAAAATATATCCTGATAAGGTGATGAGTTAATACCTTCCTTAGTACAAGACCATGTAATTTCTGCACATTAAAGTACCATAAATATCTCTCAGGAAAATGTTATCCATTATGTTTTCATTATCTTACTGAAAACTGAAACAGTCAGTACCATATCTCACATTGAGGAATAACATTATCTTGTCTAGATGTCAAATAGCAAAGAAATGAAAAATGCATTTAGATAATTAACTTATAATATTACACTCAGTGTTACATTCACATAATGTGCCCTGCTAAATTTATAATTCCTTAATAATAGCTCCACATATATTTATATATTTTACAAAATATTGTTATAAAGGCCAAAATCGTTGGGTATCATTTTCAATGGGAATTTTAAAAAGTAGTCCATTAGAAATGATAACAACATTGAACCCTATCTAATTTTCAGCCAGGGCCATGGATTTTTCTGTGAATCTCAGTATCATGAAGGATTTGTAATATTTGTTTTCTATTATTTTGAATCTCTGATTCCATTAGCTACATGTTTTCTGTGAGTAGACCCTTTGATATGCGATAATGCATGCATTATTTGTAACATGCGGAATGGCATCAATGTTGTTAGCATGCTCCAACTACTGTTTTATTTAAAAAGCACCCTGAATCACAACAATGGTTGTTCCACAGTGCAGATGCAGGTATTCAGATGTGCACTGCATAAATGAGATATTACAGAGCTGCCAAGTAAAAATGGAAAGTGAAGCTGATAGCCTCAGACACTGAAGAAAAACATGGAAGAAGAATAACAGATTCTGCCATGTAAACAACTGCAGCACTCCCTGTTGTACGGAAACCAACTGCTTTATATCAGCAGGGAATGCAGGGATGTTCTGTGAAATGGTGCAATAATGGCAGGCACTTATCTGTTTCATTATGTGCTATTGTTAATTTGTCTACTCAGCTCATACCATTCAACACATATTATTTAGATCTAGAACAATGCATAGTATTATGTTTCTGCATCACAGAAGGCACTCTTTATGGTCAGAACAGACACTGAGATGGGTCATGTCTAAGATGAGCATTACCTTGTCAAGGTTACGTGTAAACATACTTATGACAGTAGAGATTTTCAGAAGATGTGGTAACACACGCTGATCTGGAAATATATTTCAGCTGCCTCATGATGAACAGTTTATGACTTATGAATGGAAGTATAGCTAACACTCAGCATATTTTCCTTTGAAACTCGCCAAGAATGGCTTGGGATATATTCATTATAGTATACATCTGCTGTTTTAGTTTCATTGCATTCTCACAGAAAGCACCACAATGCTTCTCTCTAGTATAATGCAGTTGTCATACCATTCCCTGCAACTTGTTGAGACTCATGTAAGGGTTTTATATTACTAAGCAGTCCTCTTATACTCTCAAGTTACTAAATGCACATATTGGATATGAGCTCACCATTGGCTAGAAGCTGTGATACATTTAGGAAAAGGCATCAAGTTTTTGGTATATGGGGCTACTGTGATGCATACTCAGATTGCTAATGATGTATTGTCACAGATACAACACTAATAAAACATTTAAGTAGTTATCCATTTGTCTGATCATGTGACATTCTGAGAATTCTGTCATTTCACATGGCAGCCCTCTGAAACTATGGTGAACTTACATGTAGTATACAGTGGGGTCTTTACAAAAATGTCAAAACATGATTTGTTAAAAATACATGAAAGCTATGAAAAAGACATTGTAGGAGCACATTGCTTAATAGAAACATCTTACTGATACAGTCTTTGTACTTAATGAAACTCATTACTGATTAATCAATGCTTTAATGTTGTTTGAAAGTTATTTTACATTATAGGTTTGGGTTTCATGCTATATATTCCACCATATGTTTGCGTTTTTTTTTTCATACTACAAAAGACTACTTCCGTTTTGTTCCATTAACTGTAGTTGCAAATACACTATTTTCAATCATAAGAATGATGTGACCATTTAAGGGAGTAGTTGAAGATGAAACATAATTTGGCAGCTCACAGAGTGCTGCTGTCACTTAGATCTCTGCATAGAACATTTAATTTCATTAAACTATTGAATTTATTCAGCTTTGATCTTGCAGAAAATCCCAGGTGATTTATTTATTATTCGCTGTTCACTTTCTGTCAGATTATGGTTTTAATGATTAATTACTTGGTCCAGGACATTTCTTACTTCTAATAACACTAATTTAACCTGTTGTTTCTTTGTCTGATGTTTTTATTTTTATTTTTTAATCTCTCAGTGCTGTGCTGCAACATTGGGATCATAATTTGTCCCTCAGTCCATAAATGGTACTTCCTTATTATAGCGGCCCCAGCAATATAGCAATGTAAATAGTGAACAGAGTAAATAAGGAAGTACCAAATTAGCTTATACATTTAAATTGTGGAGATACAGTATGCATCTAATATTTACAAAATATTAGACTCTACATAAATCACCTTATTCAGCAGCTGAAATATTCCACAGAAATATGAATGTGGCTCTTTTGAACAAGACTGCTTGGAACATAGAATGCAAACTGCTAACTTAGTAAAGGTGAGAAAAAAAGCTTCCATCATTTACAGTGAGTACAGGCAATTGCCGCTACATGTTTACAGCTACAGCGGAAGCATATAAATTTTTAAATACCAGGATTTGACTGTGGCCAGCTATAAAATATTAAATTGTTCGTAACAGCGTTTTCTAAATTACTTATTTTCAGGAATATTCCTGACTTTCTCGCAGAAACTTTTGCCCATTTTAGCTGTCAGACTTATGTGCACCCCCTCCCATACACACACAAAAGTATAGTTCAACTTGATGATTAATAATCTTTGGGCATAGAACTGTAGCTGAAGCCATTTACAGATATTGGAAGAGATAGCAGTCGCGTTCACTGTTTATATTAGTATACTGCCAGGGCCGCTATAATAAGGAAGTACCCCATAAACATTTAGTCAGTCTCTCCTAAACAGAAACATGCATTCTGAGGGCAATTACATATGGCTTGGGTGCTGTGGTTTGCCTATCTTCCTTAAGGTCTGGAAAAGGTGTAGCTCCTATTCGACCAACATCTTTTTACTGTCAAATATGAAGAAGTGCTATATTGTCTGTTGGATACGTGCTGCAATGCAATTCTTGCTTTTGATGCAATTTTCTCTTCATAAAGGCGGAAAGCTATTCCAACCATACACTATCCTTTCTATGCAAAAAACATACTAATAAAATGTTTTCATGTATATTAACATTCAATTAACAAGGTTGTGATTATGTTAAATAGCTGTGAGGATTTGTTGTTGCACTGCTGGGTATTAAAACAAAATAAACAACTGAGGCTGGTGCCTTTAAGAGAATTACCTGTGTGTGCACGTAAAAGGGGATAGTTGGAGGTAGGCATCTGTATTAGTAAGGGCCACAGACACTATAACAGATTAGTGTTGAAGTGCGGTCCATAGGAGTCTCCTGAGAAGAAAGACTTACCAAGGTCAAAGCAGTCAGAAGAGAGATGGGGAGAATGCAATATGTGGTTTTAAGACAACCAGCAGAAGTCCCAGAGGTTGAATCTCTGAGCTATATTTCTGTGAAAGACTACTGAATCCACAATGATTGTTTCTGACTCATCCATTGTGGTGTTACCTGTCCATATATTCAAGGTGAACTTGGAAAATATTTAAATATGTTTTTAAGATTTCTGCAATAAAATTATTTTTCTAACAAAAGATGCTGTGCTTACTTTCTCTCCTTTCTAGGAAACATATCTACTATCTATCTGGATGTTATACTTAACAGTGAACTCTCAGAAGAGAAAATGCTCCTGTTTTCTATTTTTCTGCCTGCAGGCAGCTCTGTATGTAAGATTGCAGTACAGTGGTCAGTGGGAATTTGCTCCTTCTCCTTTGTAGTTTGATCTTGGATTTGGTATATATAATTAACAGGGGGCATGGGGGGAGGCTGACTCTTGTGAAAATATACTGTTTTGTCTTTTTCTTTCAGTATTTTATGTCTTTGATCTTAAAAAATGGATCTGTTTTTGAACCATCTTTTTAATACTCACTATTGCTTAGGTAATCTATCTCTCTATATCTACCAATGCATGTATTTATATTTAGTTATCAGACATTATTGAGGATGAATGAAGGGACTTCGCAGTCTGCACCATCTTATGCATATTTTCTAATCCTAATTCAAAATCTACCCCTGTCCTTAACCCAAACCCAACACTTTACATTACTAAAACCATTGTCCTAAGAGTTAACCTCTAGAAGATAAAAGGACACAGAACACAGACGATGCAAAACGTGTGCAATACCAAATCTGCATATTTAGTCCTTAATCTAAGCCAAACCCATGAATATTTTTGCATACACACTAACTACGTTTGCATCATCTTGCACGTCACATCACAACTTTCTCAGTCAAACATTCATTTTTTGCACCCTACTACATACCTATACTATACAAAACTTGAATTCAACCATTTTGGATATATACAAATGTTTGTTCACTCATTTGTGCAATGTCTCTTTCTTTTATACTCAAGCTTTTCTGCCAGAGGAGTATTATATCTTTTCAATTACAAGCTTATATATTTATATTGTTGTGTGACATACCTTTGAATCTAGCTTTGATTGAAAGAAAAAAAAAAACAGTAGGTTAAAATGACTGAATATTCTTTTGATTGAAAAGCCATTTTTGTCTAAACCATTATATGCAACATAATATATCATGAAAAGCTTTTTTGCAAGGAAGCATGCCCCCACACCCACTAAATGGGGCACTCCACTCCCACACAACCCTTTATTATATTTACTAACTCCATAGCCATGCATTCATGAAGAATAGAAAAAAATCACCACACACATAAAATAAGTACTGGTGGACAAATTCAATCATCTACAAATCTGAGGGTACAATGTGACAATTGACATTATAAATCAACACAAAATTGTCTAAATTATATCCCTAATCGTTCTCATAATCAAAACTGACACCAAAGTACCATTTATAGACTTCTGCAGTTTTTGACGGAATTACTTTTCAGTTGTAAGTACATTCAGTCATTCTAACCTACTGTTTCTTTCAGTCAAAGCACCATCAGTACTATGTCACTTTGCCATTTACTGTATAAATATGTTTGCATGTAGCAAAGTATGCTGTCATACTTGACAGAGTGTGTATCAGTCTTGTTATCACTTTGTGAATTTATCTTCTCATGTATGTGTGTGTGTGAGATACAGGTACCATTCATTTAGTAGATGATTCACTTTGTAGAATGTGTGTGGAGATCTTATAGGCATGAGTCATTTGGCAGATTGATATTAGCTGTGCACATAAAGCAATGACGTTTTTTGACTGGATTTTGAGCAACACTTTATTACCTGATTTTTGCAGAATATCTGCCATTTTGCTGATATTTTTTCTTTGTGCCTCATCAAGTCTGTGTTTTGGTTAACTTAATAAGGATTAGAGTTACTAAATGATACTGATGAACATAACATATATAGATGTCAATGTCTTCTGCGGCAAATTGCTTCTAATGATTTCATTGTTTTGCAAGATTTTACTCTGCTCTGAATTGGTACTATGGCAGAATTAGTATACATAAGTTCATGGGAATCGGGAGATGCCACCCACGTCAAGGTGTACAAAAGGGATTGCTCCCTCTCCCAGTTTACTTTGCTTCTGTTTTGAATATTTGTTCATATAACTTGTAGTAGAAATAAAGTATTTGGACCCTCAGATGATACAGTGAATGCTACAAGTAGAATAAATAGAAAATTGCAGATTTCTGAGTTCAAAATGGCCGCTGTTCTGTGAGCACTGCTATCAACTAGGTCTCTGATATACCCTGGATTAAAACAAACCCAGAAGGCAACGCAGAATTAATAATACAGAAATAACTGTAGATATTTACTGTTAATATCATCCAGCAAACAAAAGAGGAAAAAAAAGTGACAGATTCAGCTCAGAAACAGCAGGATTAACTAAGATTTCTGAATAACAGCTTAAGCCATGTTCTACTAAGGCCCTGCATCTGACTGCAAGATTCGTAAAACACTATACAGCAAGATGTCAAAAGAGGAAAATAATATGGAAACAACAATAACTAAGACCAAATTCTCAGTACTAGCCTCACCCAAGAAAGACACAACTTTAAAAAGACAAAAGACAACTAAACAACTGACAACTCTTAAACTACAAATAAATCCAAGACAGACCAGCCAGCTAATCTAGAAGACATAAAATCGTCCTTATAACCTATCCAGCAAGCAATAAAGGACTTATCATTACAATTTCAAACCTTTGGTGACTCATTCAGCCAAATAATATCCAGAATGGAAAAATCTGAGTCCAAAATAATAGAAAATGAAATAAAAATAGACTCTATTTCTCAAAGAACTGATGCCCATGACAAAGAAATACAAAACTTACAAGTAAAAATAACAGACCTGGAAGCAAGATCTCAAAGGAACAATATCATCATCAGAGGAATACCTGAAACTGTACTTCATAACAATCTAATACCAACAATCGAGCAAATAATAAACTCCCTGCTAGGAGAACCTGAAGAAATGCAGCAAATAATAATAGAGAGAGCCCACAGAGCCCTGAGGGAAATACAAACACCACTCAAACCAAGACCCGTCTATATTAAAATATTAAACTACCAAGATGTGAATAAAATCATACTGGCAACAAAGAAAAAAAGGCACACTCACCTGGAATAATAATAAAATCTCCTTTGCTCAAGACATCCCAATACAAATAAGACAAGCAAGACAACTAATATCTCCATACTGCAGGTTCCTAATAGAAAAAAAATTAAATTCCAGATGAAATATCCAAATCAGTTAATCTTCTACATCAAAGAGGTTAAATACATGGTCACTAACCCCAAAGAGACAAAATAGACATTCCTGTCCGTTTTCAAGCAAATTCCACCTTGAAAAGTGAAATAAATCCACAAAAAATGATAAAGGACCCTTGGGTGAAAAAAACAACCCCATTCACGAGTGCACTAGCTGGGATCCAACTCTGAAAGCTCCCCCTTGCTGTCTAGGCCCTTAAATCCATGATGTGAGCTATGAGGAACACAGGAAAAGGAAGTACAGCCTGGGTAGGAACCAAAAATCAACTGCCGTTTCCGATGCATGAATATAGGAAGGAGCCCCCTTCTGGGACATTGGTCTGCAAATTCAGTCCCCCTATGATTTTGAGGACACCATTAAGAACAGTCAGTCAAAATGGATTTCAGCAAGCTCCAAAAGATTTTACTGCCTGAAAAATGAAAATTGATCTGCACCAGCTAAAAGAAGAAAGCTGCACCATAGATATCAACCAACCTGCAAGCAAAACCTTGAAGAAATAAGGTACTGTTGAACTGAACCATTCACTAAAACAGTACACCCAGTACTGTGTAGGTGAATGAAAATCCAGCCTTAAATAATAGGCAAGAAATAAACTGTCAGAAACAGGCTAGCTTATAGATTGATATTGGGGAAAAAAAGGAAAAAAAAATTGTTAAATGTTTTATGTAAATACTAGAAATGTGTTAAAAGATCCTGGAGAGAAGCACTCTCAGGAAAAAGTAAAATAACCTAACAATCTTGGGGTAATGTAAATATAGCCTTAATATGTTAACTATAGCAGAAGGACTGTTTAGCTAAGCTGTTTTTTTTTGTCTCTCTATACTTCCTACCTCTGATAAATAGGTGCCAAGTATATATTTTATAACCCACACAGATTGATGTGGAAAAACATTACAGGCACCAAAGGCGGCTGAAATCTGAATAAATAAAGGGGAGGAAAAAGAAGTCAAATGAAAGAAAAATGTAAAAATGACAAGATTGATTGTTTAACAATATTACTATGGTACATATATTGCTATAATTTACTGAGAAATGTATATTAATGTGCAGTTTTAAAAATACTATTAGAAAGAATTAGTCACAAGACAAAAACAATACATGCTGTACCTTAAATGCAATACCATAATTGTATAAATAATATGTTAGAAGAGGCTAGGGATATTAAGTAGCAGTGTTTGTTGAGGGAACTAGTTTGTTCAGCTTTGTCCACATTGTTTATAGTAACACAGGGGGGATACTATGGGTTAAATCTATATCTAGAAAGCAAACACATTCCAAGATTAGACGTAAAGGTAAACCATATAACAAACCTTCACCCCCCCCCCCGATTATTCCAGGTCCAGGTATATAGTGGTTAGGCACAGAGTAGGGACAGGGATAAATAGATGCTTTCCTAAACCATCACACAGTAACACATACAAAGATAACAAAACAAAACTAATATACATGGCATATCTACAGAATACACCTAATAAATAAATGTGGGAAATAGAATCATGGAATGTTAAAGAGCTCCAAAACAAGAAGAAAATAAAACTATTCTTACACCTTACATTAAAAACCACAACCAACCTCATACTAATACAAGAAACACACTTGACTGCAGAGCAATAGGCAGAAATTAGCAGGAAAAAAATGGATAAGTCAAATTATAGCTTCAGAGGTGAAAACAAACAGTGCTGCGGCTGCCATAATAATTAAAAACCAATTTAAGGAAAAAATAGTTAAAACCAAAGCTGACAAGGAGGGAAGATGGTGTTACGTAAAATTTAGAAGTCCTACAATACCAAAACCTATAATGGTACTTAATGTTTACGCACTCTGTAATAACCAACAACACTTTTTTATGTCATTATATCCAACCTTAAACCAATTTAAAGATCACTACCTAGTGATTGGAGGTGACTGGAACACATATCAAAACCCAGAAAAGGATAAATCTAATCTGACCAAATCACATAATAAACAAGCCACATTAGCTCTTAATGAACTCAAACAAGATTTCAAACTATATGACCCTTTTAAATATGGGAACAGTGCAGATAAAACAGGGAAATTCACATTCTATTCACAATGCCACAAAATGTGGTCAAGGATAGACTTCTTAATCTCTGACATATTCATTAACATGGACCCAACAATAACTATAGATACCAGGTTCTTTTCAGATCACTCCAAAATCACACTGAACATTAACTGGGACAAAAAGATATATTTAGAGAATATGGATCATAATTGGTCATTAAACCCTAATTTACTTTCCAAAATGGATGTAATAAAAGAAACAGAAGCAATACTAAAAATAGCTCTTACAAATATCACTAACTCCCAAGTACCAACTGGCATAGAATGGGCTGCAACCAAAGCACAAATCAGAGGATTGTTTATCAAAAAAGCAGCATACTATAAAAAAATACAACTGAAAGAGGAGCATATACTGAAAGGGAAAATAGAGCATCTTGAAAAAGAACTAATAAATAACCCTAAGAACCAAACTGAAGCAGAACTTTTAAAACTGCAAAGGGATCTATATATGTTAGAAACCAGGACCCTATCTTTTTATGAAGCCAGAATGTTAGCCACTTACGCAGAAGAAGCTCAAATACCATCTAGAGCTCTGGCCAGAATTATCTCTCAACACAAAAATGCCTCCAATATATCAGAAATAAACTACAGAGACAAAAACTACACAAAAAATGAAGACATTATTAAAACAACTGAAGAAATATACTCTCAAATATATGGAGCACAAATACTACAAACCTCAAAGGAAGATAGAACTCTTTTCCTTCAAAAACTGAAATTCCCTAAACTCAATTTAGACCAACAAAAAAAACTAACTGAACCGATATCCATCAGTGAAATTATTACAACAATCAAACACTTAAAAGTGCATAAGGCTCCGGGTCCTGATGGACTCGCATCAGAATTTTACAAAGCATTTGCCCCCTTGATAGCCAAACTACTATACTATACACTGAATTACATAATAAGCTATAAAATAAATGATATCCACTTTAATGCCTCTTAAACCATCTTTATATTAAAAGAACACACAGATCCACAAACCCCCGACAGCTACAGACCTATCTCCCTCTTAAATATAGATACTAAAATATTTAAATCTATACTTGCAAACAGAATGAAAAATCTGATAGAGAAAATCATTTCCCCAGAGCAATCCAGTTTTACACCACATAGACAGACTAGTGACAATACATTAACATTAGATGCACTAATATCCTATGCTAACCGATACAATATCAACATCTACACAATGGTAGTGGATGCCCACAAGGCATTTGATAGGATTAATCTAGAATTCTTACTCCAAACACTAACCTACTTTAATATACCCAATAACTTAATTCAGATCATCCAAACTCTTTATAGCAACCCATACATATCTCTATATATAAATAAAACTTGGTCAAATAGGATCCTAATAAAAAATGGAACAAGACCAGGATGCTCATTATCACCCTTCCTGTTTAACCTATACCTAGAACCACTCTTTCTATACATTAAACAAAATACATACCACAATCCTCCATCAATACACAACTTCAAAATATACCTCACTGCATTTGCAGATGATCTGAAAATATACTGCACTTCACCAAATTCAGATATAAACAAAATAATAGCTGCAATTGAGCATTTCTCGACTATGTCTAACTACAAACTAAACCTCAGTAAAACTAATATTTTCCCCCTAAAAACACCCAAACTCATCTCACTAATACCATTGTTAAACACAATAAAAATAAAAGAAGAAACTAAATATCTGGGAATCACCTTTTTCCAGAATAACAAAGACTTCAACCAACACAATGTAAACCTTAAATGGCAAAATATAATGCAAGACTGTAAAAGATGGAACAACCTAAAATTACCATTTTTGGCCAAAGTATCAATAATCAAAATGAACATTTTACCTAGACTAATGTATATATTCATGACATCACAGACAACAATACATAATAAATTCTTCAAACAAATTCATACCTTCCTAGCAAAATTTATATGGGAACCCAAAAAAAACAGAATCTCCTATCCAAAATTAACACTACCCAAAAGCAAAGGAGGACTAAATCTACCAGATTTTAAAATGTACTACTCGATCATTAACACTAACAGAATATTAAGAATAGCTGAACATAACCCGTCAATGGAAAATTGGTCTCCTCTTTGGGTGACAATCTATTATAGATATATTAAAGCTCTGGTTTTCAATCCCAAAGCGCTTCCATTCCTGAAGCAGAAAGAAATACAAACTTATAACATTATAGAGCCCTTAAAACATTATATCCACTTAGCGCAAAAACTCTTTCAATTCTTGAAAACTCTTTCAATTCTTGAACCTTAGACAAACCGTGACAATACTGCAACCCCTTCATAAAAACCCCAATTTAAAAATAAACAATAAGATGCTGGACTTGGTCTCTTTTCCCAGACTGAAAGATAAAACAATCCAAGATATTTATCCCTACCTTAACTGTTCAATACAAGAAATGAGGACCAACTTAAACCTTCCTAAATCACATATATTAATCCTAAGACAAATCAAAGAACTGTGTTCCAGTTACCTCCAAAATGTTACTATGACCAATAGTGACATAGAAACTTGTAGCAGGTTTTGGAAAACTATTATCACAACAAAGAAAACTATTACTAATTCATATAAAATGATAAATGAAATCAAATACCAGAAAGACCTCCTCTTCTCTAATTACTGGAGAAAAATTAAACCATCCATAGATGATCAGCAAATAAGCCAGGCAATCAATCCAACACTGAAGATTATACCCCTCAAAAAGTTAGCATACACTCAGCTCATGATCAGTAATAATGCTTATTTTATACCTGTAATCCTACACAAATTTAACACATCAAAATCATCTTTCTGCCCACACAGTAAGGACCAGATAGCTGACTTAATCCATGTATTTTGGAGGTGTAAATGTATCTATAAACTCTGGAACTCTCTCAAGGTACAATTACAAAAAAAACAGGTTATCAAACATCAACATTATCTTGGGAATTCACTCTATTACACATTCTCCCACCCAACATACCAAGAAAACAAGCAAATACATTTTTAACAGTTTTCCTGCTAATGAAACTGTATATAGCTTTTAAATGGCTAGATACAATAAATATCTCTTGGGAGGGTTTTAAACAAGTAGCTATACAACACCTTTTAGCTCATAAAATATTAATAGATAAACTAAACAAAAACATGAAATCCAGAGAAATTTGGGAAAAAAACTTTAATATCATATTAGCATAATTCATCACACAGCAACTTAGAAATACACTATAATGGAACCAAAGAACACATACAAGTTCAGATATTAAATAATAACTTGGATATTACGAATGTATATATTGTCCATATAACTGTGGAACTAACAGTGAAAGCATCTATGTACATAGTGTAAATAGATATGTTGTACGACCTATATCCTGTGGTATTTGACATCAATGTATAACATATACATATACGGTCATGTTGTATAATAGTTTTTATTTGTGACATTTATTAATGTAAAAATAAAAATAAAAATTATTGAAAAAAAAAAAAAAAGAAAATTGCAGATTTCTGAACCTATTTAATTTAATATAAACCAAAAACGTCATATAAAGACTCTCAGTTGCAGGTATCTACAAGAAAAGAAGAAAACTAAAGATAACATGTGTTCTGAAATATCCTTTGTATGGTGGGGGGGGGGGATTAAAGCAGAGAAAAAATGCATAATGATAATGTGGTATTCAGAAACATTAATCCAAGGAAATGTCAACCAAAGGTAGTGGACTAACAAGAGAGCCATACAAATTTTAAAAGACCACAATAGGGGGGCAATACTTTAACTACTGCAAATCTTTGTAGATCAACAGGTAGCACACTTGCTGTGGGTCCCATTCCTGCATAAGGTAGTTAGCTTAATTTTCCATTACTGACACTGCCATGCAGCATAAGGTGGATGCTGCTTTCCTGACTCTGTCACCCTTTGGATGAGATGTTAAATGAAGGCCTCATTAAAATACACCACAGTGCTGATTGAAGGAGTAGGGGAAGATCCCCAGTGCCCTGGCCAAACTTTCCCTAGTCAGTAGGAATACAACCTCCCATGTACAGAGACCTTTGACCTAGTGAAACTAACCCAGTCAACAAAGTGTTACTGCAATAATTTAAAATAAAGTCTAAGCCAAAACTATGATTATAAGGAAATAACAGTGACTAGGGTGTTCTTATTACTCCCTACCACTATTTTGTGCTGAAAGATGAGCTATTAAATTGATTAAGCAAGGATGAGGAAGAAATCCTCTACTAGTTTTTAGTACCAAAACTTTATAAGACACGAATAATGAAATTAGCAATAATTACGAAATAGCAGGCCCATTCAAGATGGATGCAATCAAGGCACAGCTACTAATTTGATTTTACTGGTGCAACATGATGAAACTCACTGAAAACTTCTTCTCTTCTTGTATACATAGAGAAACTGCACCGCGGATTTAAGTCTGTTGATCCCAAGGCCTGTTAGATCAGCATCATCTAAACACATTGCTACAGACATTGTTAGCTCACTAGTAAAGTGTAGCAGCTGGTATTAATAAAGTGTTGTACAAGAACCATATACTTGGACTGGTGTGTAATACCATGGGAAGGGGATGGATGTCACAAAAGCAAACAGTGATGAAGACCTAGATGTAGTGATAACAACACTGATGTGCCCTTAACTGCACTGTGAAAACACAGTGGCAAGGCTAGCATGATGTTGGCATGCATGTCAGGGGAATAATATCTGGGACAAGAAGGATATTTTCCCACTCTAACAGTCAGTTGAGCAGTCATGGACAGTAAATGAACATGACACTGATAACAGAGAAGGAATTTAGCCTAGATTAGAAGAAGTCTGCATGAACTCTAGAAACATGGAGAGGTACAGGCTATCGATCAGTGTCCAAGTTCATGAGGCATTCTGCATGTAAGTGTGGAGTTTAGAAGTGACAGGAGGGGTACCAGTCACAAATGGTATAAAAGTTTATGCTTAGTGTTATGAACATACAGTTTTTTTTTTTATAAAGTATGGCAGGTACATTGAATAAGGTACCTGTGTCACTGGTAGCATGTCACGTGACGTGTGTCTAGTAGGATGCGGAATAAGTGTAGAAGGGAATGAGATTGTGATGAAGCCGGCATAGAGTACTAACTTTTTCATTTATGGGCAAACTGTATATCAGTGTCCTTCCTCTTTCCAACACTCGTATATATTATGAAATCATGCATTTTTTTTAATTTGTTGTCTTGTTCACCGGGACAATACAGCTTTAAAAAATATAAAACACGTTTAGTGCAAAACTAAAAACAAAGGGATTACAGTTAAGATTTCTGTTGCATTGAACAGAATGAGACAATATTATTAAAAACACAAAATACAAGGACAAGATTATAGCAGGAATATTATCCTGAATAATATGCAGATACAGGCTCACCCAAAGCACTGTAACAGCCATAGCCTAAGAACAGAAATGCAAGTACAATAACATTGGAGTATATCTGTCCTTTGTCAGTGACATTTTGGATGCAAAATATTTATTGTGCTTACTGCTACGCCATCACACATTGTATGAACGCAAAGATTTCTTTAATAAATAATGTTGATGATACATTCAGTAGTAAGATAATTAACATTTTTTAAAGCTTTAACTCATAACTAATACCAATAAAATGTAACATAGTAGAAAGAAAGGAAACATATGGGTTACTCTGAACTGTTTACTTGATTGTACAAAACCATTTCCTTTATGATGGCATTTAAAAGTTGAAAAAGAGAAAAATCAATCAACAGCTTTGTGCACTTTCTCAGATTAAGTTGCATTAAAAAATTCATTGTCATTTTAATTTATAGACTAAGAGTCACACAAAAGTATATCACCACAAAAAGACTGCAGTTCAGTCAGAGGTGAAGTATTTGTTAGAATTATATTGACTAAATGACACAAAACAAAAGAGCAGTAGCTGAATGACTAATGAGTATGAATTTTTGAACACTGCAGACAGTCAGGTATGTCTTACTCAAGCCTAAATATAACACATTATTCCCGAACTGAATGTAGTTTAGACAACACAGCTTGCTAAAGCTGTTAGAGTTGCTTCACCTAGTATAGTTTTTACATGAATACGTCAGTTTCGTAAACTTCAGCCATAGCCATTTTTGTAAGTCAAAATGGAGATAGCATATTTGGAAAGAATCATAATGTGACCCTAATGTAATGTAACATGTGACTTGGAACATAGCATGGACATGTTTGAGATAATGCTACAAAATGAAACCGTGCAGTCACAAAAATGGCAGTGTCTGCACAAGAGAGTGGATGACAGTATTAGTTGTCATGTGACCTGAGAGCATTGGCATGCTAGTAGCCTGCTCAATATGATGCATGTTCTGATGAGCATCAGAATGCTGAGTATCTGTAACACAGGAACAAATAGAATCTCATACAAGGGCTAGCAAGCAAAGAAAACAATTAGGATAATATTGTAAATAAGAAGGAAGAGTGCTGATATGACAGTCAGAAAGGGAACAGTGCAAGAAGTGGAATACGCACAAGGACAAACAGAATGGAAGTGCTGTATCGAGATTGGGGAAGAAGGGTATAACTTTTTAGGAGAGGTGGATACTTTATTTATCTATTTTTTTTTTTTTTAGAAGAAGAAAAGTAGAAGAGAAAAGCAGCATGGAGAAGTTTTGTTTAGGAAGGACAGTATAGGGATGGAAGGAGGGGAAGACATTCAAACATGTAACATACACAGAAACTAACAGGAAGTTCTAATGGAAAGGTGGGGCCTTAATGGAGAGAGACAGAGATATAGATGTTGGACAACTGGTTATGGGAAGGATTTGATTACAAATAGGGAAGACGCATTAGCAAACAAGGTAGAAAAACACCATGATGAGGAGATAGGGTGTGTGAGTACATTCTGCCAGGCAGTCTCTCTGGGAAATACCCAGAAGTCAGTCACACAGCAGTTGACATCGGGCTCAGTGGTTGAGGCTAGGTGGCTACATGACTGTGCTAGTGACATAAGGAGGACCCCCAGGGGAGCCGATATGAGTGCTGAGCTGCTGGTCCACATCTATCATCATCACCAGTAACCGAATCTCTTATATTGTGACACAGGTAAGCCTATCTGTACCACTCTGTTGAAAATCTGAAGCAGTACAAGAGGCCATCAGTGAGTTCTCTAGGACATCCACAGGGTGACCTTCATCAGGATGCAGAGAGGCAGTCCCGTCCATGTCTAAGGACCCTGTGATCACCGTGATTTCTAGTGTTGAATGTGAGGACTATTGCGTCAAGCTACTTATGTGGCCAGTCCTACAGGGAAAAAAACATGAAAGTAAATGGAAAAAAACAACAAAACAAAGCAACAAAATTTAAACAGCTGAGACAAGAATAAGAAAGAACAGAACATCACACAATTATAAAACAAATTTGGATAGACTCCAGTGTGCATTGTCAGTGAGCAATGAAACAACACTGAAAGTTTTAAACTGAAAAAAAATATACTCTCTCCAATGGTAAACAAGTAAAGATGAGTTGTCATACACGCTAGTATCTTAGATAACTTAGATAAAAACTGTTAAACTATATAGGCTATCCATAACTAAGTTAGTCAATTTGTACCGATTCTGAACTTAAATGCTTTTGCATAATGTAAATAGCAGTAGAAATGAACATGTCCACTTATTCCTAAAACTGTACTTTGTAAGAACTGTTATGGATTATGATCATATTCATTAGCGTAATCCTGGTAAAGGGCGGATGACTACCAAGTAAGGCTACAATATTGAAGAGCACTAAATTGGAGGTTAGTTATAAACAGGCATTGACAACTTTAATGACATTTAACAAATACTTCTTTTGCTTTCATCTTGATAATGACAAAGAATTCATTGAAAATATCAACTTGAAAATATTGAGCATTATAAATACTCAATACGCTAAATGATTAATACATCATATACTTCACAAAATGAAATAAAAGTAAAAAGGTTTTGCTTGAATAGTTATTTTAATCCATGTCATTTTAAAACACTTTTAATACTTACAATTATTATTTAAGCCTGGCTCGTAGACTTCATCTAATGACACCTGCAAAGGAAGCTCCTTCCATTCCATTAAAGTATTAAAATCCCCAGCACAACACTCAGTTTCAGCATTGTCCAAAAAGAGGAAATCAACATTTGTTAAAGGGAGGTGGTTTAGGCATAGCTTTGATAACATATAAATGTTCATACATTCCATCATTCAATCTCTGATTTATATTCCCAACATAAAATTAGTCGCATATCACCCATACTGCTATATAACCTACATATGCAGCCTTATACAAATAGCGATTTTTTTCAGGCAAAGGCCTTTTCAAATGAGGTAACTCAGTTTTAAGACTCTTGTATATAAATCTGCAAATACAAGGATACAAGGCTGAAACAACATAATGAGTTTTAAATTCTGAGAGACTTAAAAATGTAAAGCAAGGGTCCAGAAGTCCCAGGCATAAACAGGAGGACAGGCGAAGGCAGGGGTAGAGCACAAAGATCTAAATTAATTGTCAGAAACAAGAGACAAGGGAGTAGGACCTGAAAGAGAATGAAACAAACAAATGAAAGTGAAAAAAAGGAAAGCAAAAATCCACAACGGACCATAGGCAGGATTATAATTTGAAGGGATGGATATATACAAAAACACATACTGATGGCAGGGAAGGAAAGAATAAGTAAGGACATCCAAACAAATGTGATAAATTTATCTAGAGAAGAAAAAGGGTAAATTTTAAAAGAGAGACTCTGTTAGTACAAAGGAGGGTGAGGAGTGCTAGACTTCAAGAAGTATGCAAAACCAGGTCTAGTTTATGTGCTCGAAGTCCGAGAATATCGAATACGATATTCTCGACATGAGTACACCGAAAGCGCAAAACATCGAAAATGTAAATGGAAATTTCCATAGGTGGCAATTTCCATTTACTTCAATGTAGTACGATCTCAGAGTTGGTATATTTAAGTAGCGGGAGTGTGGGGGTGTAGGGGGGATTTGCCCCCCTGCCTACACTAGTTTAAATTTTTTTTTTGTGTATTTTTTTTTTTGAACGTCGATCATTTAATAGTTCGATACATATGGTTCAATCCATATGCATTTGAGCTATTAAGTTTTCGAGGTGCTAAAGTAGACCCTGCAAAATCTTACATTATTAGCTAGGGGTTAAGGAAACAAAGATATGCAGAACATGGTGGAGGAATGATTCTAGTGTTATAAAGGGATACATCAAACAAAACAGAAATTAATGTGTTGTGAGAGGATATAAATGTGCATTAAGAGAGGAAGCAGAGAACTGATAATGTGATTCAGACAGACAAAACCTTAAGAAACCTCTGATATCTAGATGAAAGGAAAAAGATGATAAGCATCTTTTATATCTAAGGTTACAAAAAGACTCTAATGAGGAAGAAGGGGTAACAGGTTGTGAAGTGAAGGCATTTCAAACTTGGGCACTATCACTTACTGGTTTAGGAAATAAAGGTCTGGAACTGGTCCCCAGGCAGTTTCTTTCCTTTTTTCTTTGCCACCAGAAACATTCTTGAATAAAAGCCTCTTCCCCAACTGGGAAAGAGGAACTGTTTCTATTACCCCCTTTGAAAGCATGTGTTGTTGGACAAGGGGGGAGGGTTAGTATATATGGAATAGTTTCCTTAAAAGGAGGTACTTCTTCCCACTGCAATCTGCAACTCTGCCAAATCTGTCTCAAAACCCATCTGTTGCCAAAGAAAGAGAAATGGGCATCCTGACTTTCGGGAGGGGATAAGGGGCTGCCAGAGTAGGGGTAGGGTGGGTCTCTTAACTAGTCATTCTGAATTATTTGACTGTTATTTTTACAAGGGGTCCCTGCTTACTTTTTGTTCCTTGCCATAGCTTTTTAAATGTCTGCTACCAGGATTTGCTGAGACTATTTATTCTTTTATTGCTAAAACTGGATGGGGAGCAGAACATCCCTTGGAAAATTTGGAGGAGGGCTGAAAATTCTAAGAGGTTCTCTGTATCTGATGGGTCTATATTAGGACAATGAGTATTTAACAGTTCAAATCACTAAAGGTCGACCTTTAGTGATCGAACTGTTAAAACATCGAATGTTCAGAAAAAAAAAAACAGCAAAAAAGAAGCCCCTCTGCACCCAAGCACACCCCCGCTACTTAAATATACCAACTCCGAGACTGCACTACATTGAAATAAATGGAAATCTCCCCTTATAGAGATTTCCGTTTATTTGTTCAATGTTCTGCAGTTTTGCTATTCTCGTGTCGACAATGTCAGATTCAACATTGTCAGCTTTCGAGAATGTAATATAGACCCGTATCTGATTACACTCTCATCATATGTTTTGGGTTACCTCTGCAGCAGATGGTCTAATAACTAAAGCTCTAGCCAAAGGAGAATTTAAAATCTAATTTTTTTATATTGTCTGGAAGGATCTCAGAATGCAGCCAGGCAAAAATCCTCAACACACGGTCATTGGCAGCAGCCCTGAATGTATTATCTACAAAGTCATAAACATACTTTAAACAATGAGTAATGACTCCAGAAATTAAAAAAAAAAAAAAAACACACAAAGCATTTTTTTCATCACAGGAAGGAGCTGCAGATATAACATTCATCATACGTTCATAATATTTAAAATAAACTTTGCCATATAAACCTAGTAATTCAAAGTTCTAAAAATTACAGCTGCGATATACAATTATTTTCCAGTCTTAATTATTCTGTCATCCTTGACAGAAGAGAATGGATTAAAGCTAACAAAATGTTTGGCAATAGCCGGATTAACTAAAGCTATGGCTGCTCCATCAGGTCTGGGATTAGTATATAACAATTTTTGAAAGACTGTGGAATTTTGTGCATTCTGTCTGCTTTCTTGGGTGCAGCAGGATGCCTATAAGAGAAACCATAGGCTGTGACTAACATATCCTCCAATGCTGACAGCAGTCGGGAGATGGAATGAGGTTCTGGGAATTCCAGTTGCAACAATTCATAGTCTTTTCTGAGGGAATGAGAAATTTCAATTTCCTTCCAATTAAATAATTGGCATATTTTAGAAATAGTCTCAGAGAGAAAAAGAAAATCCTTGACAAGGCGATTCAGATTACATGTCTGAATCATAAATTTGAGGAGAAAAACATGTCTGTTCCATCACATTCCTCTCCAGTTTCAGTTTCTTGAATACCTTGAGGAAAACAGGAGACCCTTTTTTTCTTTTACCAGAAACCACCTGATAAGAATGGTCAATTGCCTGTACAAGACCCTGGGCCAGACTTAATAAATTACTCCTGTCCACAGAAAAATGGAGCAGGAGATGATACATACATATTTTTCTGTTTCTTTTTTACAGGAAAGTTGGAACAAACAAGATTATTAATGGCAGCAGTCCCAGGGATGAGCACAACATTCTGGCTAAGCAGCAGCACCTTGTTTGCCCCTTGTAGATTGCACTGATGTTGCAATTAGGGCCCCGACTGTTCTATAGGGGGAGTGGTACCTCAATAGAAGGCCTTCCATTTCATCAGTTGCCAGATACTGTATTGTTAGCATCATGAATGTGTCTACCCAACATCCTGGCACTGCACATTATTTCTGAATCTGGCACGCTAGCTTACTCTTCCTCCCCTTCCTGCATAATAGAATGTCCACTGGTCATTTTGCTGGTAAGTGGAAAATATATATTTTTTCATTTAAGTACTTATCCATAGTAAAATGTTTTGCTTAATGCTAAACCATTTTGATGCAAATCCAGTGGTATATAGGGATAAAGTGCAGACTATAGTTCAGATGACCCAGGTTCAGTTATCGCCTCAAGTGACTGATGGAGTGGCAGTGAAAGGATGGACATGCCCATCCAGGTGGATGGGCAATCAGTGATATGCTTTTAAAGGGTATGCATATTCCAGAGAGGGGGGGGGGTTTACCCTTACTTAGATGTAATTAACGAGTGTGTGATGTCAGGAAAAGGGAGTGGGTCAGTCATTGAAAAAAAAGTCCCCCTGGATGGAAACACAGACAAGCTGAGCCCTCAGGATCCCAGCTGGCCCCAGGAATAATAAAATAAGTCTGGGGGTGTTGGAGATTAGCTGGTATATCTGGTGTGGACATTGTATAGTGGGTGCTGGGCTGGTAAACATGAGATCAGAGGGGGCCAAAAAAAATAGTAAACTACTTTTTCTTCTTGTCCATCTCTCCCCACTGCCATCCCCTCTCTGTTTCTCTCTTCTGTTTTTTTTTTTTTTTTTTTTTTTTTGCATAGTAATGCTAGAGATTTAGAAGAAAGTAGTAATACAGCCCTGTCCCAGACCTGTATTGTCATCAAGAGGATCTTTGCAATGTTTAAGTGCAAATTCAGATGCCTGAATGAGTCTGGAGATGTCGTCTTTCAGTATGACCCAGGTAGTGCACGTAGGATGCTTACTGTATATTGTATTCTGCATAACATGATCATGGCTGTGAAGTGACCCATTCTGTCACTGCAGCTCCTGGTTCCAGTCCTACTGTGACTAATGATGACCAGCCAGCAGCAGTTCTGAAGGACCCCATGCTGGAGGGTCATGCGTGGCATATGGATGTGCAGGTAAAGAGGGAGTCTCTAGTCCAAAAATGTGGATCATGACATTCAGGTTAGTGTTCCCTTTCTAAAAAAAAACAACACAGAGGGTAGAACTGATGCATGCAGTCATATTTATATGCTATGCTGTGTGATTCATGCTCTACTCTCACTGTTCCTTAGATATTCCCTCTTTTTTTAAATATTTTTTGTAAGTCTAATTAATGGTATAGATATTTACAAAAGTTATGTTTGACTGTTCATTGTCATCAGCTCAGTATACAAGAAATAATCACATTTCTGACTATTTTGCACAAGAAAGTCTGTTGGGGTGGTGTACTTAGTTAAGCACACTATGAATCCCATGAACTGGTATATTTAATAAGAAGTGACATTTCAGTAAATAATATGAGTTTGTACACTACAATTAAATAAAAATATTTCATTTTTTTTTTTTTTATTATGCAACGTTTCCTCAGTTTTAATTATTATGTATTCAAACCAACTTACAGTTGCCAGATAAGGTACTCCACAACAGATTATTTTGTTTTGTCAGACATAATTTGTGTCTTCGGTGAATATCATCATCTGTCGATTTATTACAGTGTTGAGGGTGTAGTTGCAGCTGTGGTAGTTTCCATGGCAGGATACTCATTTAGTCTTTCCCTGGGATTCACGCATGAAGCCTGCACAGAGTTTGCATGTGTGCGGTGATGCACGGCGAGCAGCAGCACTAATTATATATTCGTGCCATGCACCGAACAAACATAAATAAGCACGGTTTCGTGGCCGGAAAACAACAGGGTTGTTGTGCAAGAAACCATGTAAAGCAACACGGATAGCATCCTGTATACATCAGAGTACGGTCAGTTAGCATGTTTGCTTGGAAAGCCAAAATGATCACCATGGCTTAACATATAAGTTTCTATAGCTGCCAATCTCATAGTGCAAGAAACATAATGGGGGGAAATGACCCAGAAATGGGGCAGATTCCAGATATTTGCACATTTAAACTTAGAAATATGCAAGAATGAAAATGTTTGTGGTAAGATACATTTTCTGAAAGATTTGAGGTCTGAAACTCAGATGTATTTAATGACACCAGTCGTGAGATCATCCCAGTGATATGGCAGAAAACCACAAATTTTATAAGGAAGAGACCAAAAAATGTAAGGCAAAAGTCTGGACATACTGGAAAAATCTGGAAAGTTGAGTGGTATATATACATAGTCCAAACACAGTACATGACAATGTATAAACTGCAGAATATTTTGAAATCCCATTCCTGGCATTCTGTGCCAATGTTGTGTAATGATCTGTAATGTTACATGGACTGCCATGCAAAATAAACACTCAGGAAAAGTGTATGTATTGAATAGAGGCACACAGATGAATTGTAGGAATGAGCACAGGGAAAGAGGACAGATGAAGCAACTTAATGTGCAGTAGGTGAGAGCATGTCAGTGGAAGAAAGCTGTAGCAACAACACCATTCACATATCAATATGGTACAGTATGGAGTGCACAGTGAAAATGTGTATTATGTGATTGTCACACAAGGTGACATAACGGGGAAGATGTCTGTGTGAGATAAGCATTCTTACATAAACAATGCATAGGACATTTATCAGGTATGTTGTATACAATTGGAGTAGGGTGCATTTTGTGAAGCTGTGCAAACTGATTTGCCTAAATGTGAGTGTAATCTCAACAGAGGTCTCCAGCACGTAGAACACAGGTAAAGACTCAAGGACATTAAAAGAAGGAAGCACAGTCATGGACAATATCAGAATAATAGCTCCAGTAATCCCATGTCTCTGATACAACATATGTGATTTAGAGTGATCAGAGATGGTTCTGCACAAACACACTTGTACAACTATTATGATATGATGACATGTCTGCACTCTATGAGGGTAATCACGCACACCATTCTAACTCTGTAACATCTGCTGGAAGTGTTAGGTGGGGCACTGCTACACTTGTATGTGACATTGTGATCAATACAAGCTGACTAGTTTGCATGACATACATATATAAGTATATGGCACAGTCCACACTGTCACAAATATTACCCATACCACTAATGTTGTCAAACAGCTATGTATGTACTATGTGAATCACCAGAGCAGATATTACTCATGCATCTGATGTAACAACTTGATGGGGTTTCCACAACATCAGACAGTAAGGTTTATGCTTCATAAAATACTTAGATATGACCAACAAGATGTGTGACAGCTCACTGTGGCAAAGGTGGTACATTTCAGTTATACATCAGCAGAAAGTGTGTATTGAGTACATGAAGAAGGTGCAGTTATTGGTGTGATGAAGGTTGTGAACTATGGAGGTATTACGGCCTGTGATATGGATGTCCTTCACTGACTCAGTAGTTGTATTACATACAAGGGAGTAGTCAGCATTATGGCCACATGCTGGTGGATGTTTCACTTACCATCTACCCCAGGACACAGGTCACATACCTATTGGTCTGATTATAGGGTGTATTGTCCACATTATCCTTGGGTTGTGTATTTGTTTTACTGATGTAGCAAATCCCTCCATCATTTTCTGTCATATCAGGTGTTGTCATGGCTGTGGCAGCAATGTTTGGTGTGTGTTGATACATTATACTTATATCACAGCTGGAGTCAATGATTTCCCAGAATCGGTAGTCCTTCAAGCAGCTGTTTGGACACAAGGTGTGAATTCCATTTATGATGTCAGTGACTTAAATAATAGATACGAAAGGGCCTAGCAGACAGCCCTGATGTGCGAACCTAATCACTGCACCCAAGATATAGTTCACTTCACACATTTCAACATATTTTGATGCCTTATATATGAAACAGTGGTCTCCCCACTTGGTGACATAGATGTTTATGGACACATCTGACAGTGTTGAGTGAATACCTCCGTGTGGATTTGTATCAAATGCCTTGGGCTTGTCAAGTTCAAAAGGATGATAGTATAGTTATGCATGCCCTGGATGACCTCTTTGATGACATCTAACAGATGTAACAGACATGATGTAGCATTAACAACTCATACAGGTCTGTTACAAACAGCCGGGTTATTACCAGTGTTGATTTAGTAAAAGGTCTATGATGACATGTTGGTCTGCCTCATAGATGAGGAGCGTCAGGATGTGTCTATACATGCATGCATTGTGTGCTGTCCTCCCCGTCTCAGATTGATGCATGTTGATGTACACTCTTCTACAGGAATATAGTCTGTGTGGAGGGTGTGTTGAAGTGTGTATTCAACTCTTTCAGGAAGGTGTATGCGCTGAGTCACGCGAAAGGTAATCTGTGATGTTGTCATAGCCCATTTCCTGGATGAAGGTGAGGTAGTGGATACTCGCAACTCTGATCTGGTTTGGACACAATCCCCAACTTGGGTATTATTCAGAATCTCACCCAGCTGGGGATTACCCTTGCAGCACTAGATGGGTAACCAGTTGGCTCACTGACAGAATACATACTGTGAAAGTTGGTAAATTAACCTCTACCAGTAGAGCTTTCACCACTGGTGTACCCCAGGGATCTGTGCTTGATTCTTTACTGTTTGGACTCTATTTCTTGACAATTTAGGCTAAAGTTTATGGCCTTTGGCTTACTGTGTTTGCAGATTCTTGCATACTGGGTGCAATCAGTAAGCCCAACTACGATGATGATACAGCAGAGGAGGTGCTAACACTGATAAAAGACTGGTGACAAAGCCACATGGTCTACAAATAAATGCAAAAATGTGTCTTTATTTTGTCCTCCTGCAAAGTGGAATTCTCTGTTAATTACAGCATTGACAACAGTCCCACTGTGCTGAAATCAAGTGATGCAAGCACTGGGAACACATGTAGATAGCAATTTGAACTTTGGCCATCGAGTGTCCACACTCGTATTGAAAGCCTGTGTTGTGCACATCGTAGGTTAAACTATCGTATTCAGATCTGAGGATTATGTTACAGCACTGTACTTGAATCTCATCAGAACACTAATAGAGTATAATGCTTTCTTTTGCATGTACCTCATCAGATGCATGCAGCAGATGGAAAATTACTGTAGCTAACAGATCTAGGAGACACTCTCTTTGAATCTCTCCCTGTGGGACAAATAAAGACACCTTGATGAAGTTTCAAGTAGTTTATTCAGTCAAGCAGGTGGATGGATGAATGCTTTTGTTCCAATAGATTACATTCAACAGGTCAGTTATTTAAAGGCAGTAACAGACAATGGTGGGATGGTCCAGGGGAGATGATTGGAGGAAAGTCTGGGAGATAGAAAACAAGTTGCCAGTCCCAAAGCTTAGAGGTTAGTCCCTTATTTGGAAATTCCTGAAAGACTCATGAGGGTTTACCAGCTCACCAGCCTGTGAAACCTCATTCTCAGAAGGAGTTGCATTGTGTCTTTGTAGACTTGGAGAAAGCATATGACAGGGTGCCTAGAGAAGAGTTGTGGTATTGTATGAGGAAGTCGGGAGTGGCAGAGAAGTATGTAAGAGTGGTACAGGATATGTACGAGGGTAGTGTGACAGTGGTGAGGACTGCAGTGGGAGTGACAGATCCGTTTAAGGTGGAGGTGGGATTACATCAAGGATCAGCTCTGAGTCCTTTCTTATTTGCAGTGGTGATGGACAGGTTGACAGATGAGATGAGACAGGAGGCCCCGTGGACTATGATGTTTGCAGATGACATTGTGATCTGTAGTGAGAGGAGGAATCAGGTTGAGGAGACTCTGGAGAGGTGGAGATATGCTCTAGCGAGCAGAGGAATGAAGGTCAGCAGGGCTAAGACAGAATATATGTGTGTAAATGAGAGGGAGGGTAGAGGAATGGTGAGGATGCAGGGAGTAGAGTTGGTAAAGGTGGACGAATTTAAGTACTTGGGATCAACAGTTCAGAGTAATGGTGAATGTGGAAGAGAGGTGAAGAAGAGAGTACAGGCAGGGTGGAATGTGTGGAGAAGAGTGTCAGGAGTGATTTGTGACAGACGGGTACCAGTGAGAATGAAAGGGAAGGTCTACAACAGGGTATTGAGACCAGCTATGTTATATGGGTTGGAGACAGTGGCATTGACAAAAAGGCAGGAGTCAGAGCTGGATGTGGCAGAGTTACAGATGTTAAGATTTGCACTTGGTGTGACTAGGATGGATAGGATTAGGAATCAGTATATTAGAGGGTCAGCTCATGTTGGACAGTTTGGAGACAAAGCAAGAGAGACGAGATTGCATTGGTTTGGACATGTGCTGAGGAGGGATGATGAGTATATTGGGAAAAAGATGCTAAGGATGGAGCTGCCAGGAGGGATGATGGGTATATTGGGGAAAAGATGCTAAGGATGGAGCTGCCAGGTAAGAGGAAAAGAGGAAGGCCTAAGATAAGGTTTATGGACGTGGTGAGAGAGGACATGCAGGCGGTTGGTGTGACAGAGCAAGATGCAGAGGATAGGAAGAAATGGAAAGAGATGATCTGCTGTGGTGACCCCTAACGGGAAAAGCCGAAAGATGATGATGATTGTTTTAACAAACAGAAAATGATGACACATCATGAACTACCACTGTAGAACTATAGTTACAGAAACACTTTTGCCTTAGCTTCATAAGCTAGATCTAAAAGAGTGGTTTGTGGAATGGTTTACAGTTTGGTCATTGTAGGCTATCATTAGACTTTATTAGCCTGCTTTGTATCGAGTGTAATATGAAAGGTTATGTCTACCTTTGTAGGGCTTATATTCCTTGAAGCAAAATATGAAAGCTTTATTACAGAGCTTTTTTCCATTCTGACTTGTCCTCATCAGTGTTGTATCACATGTAATAACAGAGGCTGTGCCCGCATTTACAGGGCTAATATTTCTCAAAACACATTATGAAAGCCTAATCTCTTGTTTGGCAAAAAGGATTTCAGTGCCTGCATATGAAAGGCTCATATATATGATTGATGTGACTATTCCCCATTTTTTTCTTGATGATGGCAGCCCTCTTTATATGTAGGATAGGAAGTAACTTAGAGCTACACTAGGTGGCTGTCCCCTTTTCTAAAAAGGGATTTGCCATATCTCTTAAGTGCTGTCATGAGGATGCAGTTCCACTCCTGGTAAAAATGATGCTTTCTCTGTTTTGATCTCTGGTTTTGCATCATTACTGTACATAAAGTAACATGTCATAGTCATGCACTAAAAACCTTTGATGTAATCATCAATCATACAACACAGCGGAAAAGGCATGTCTCCTTTCATCACAAACAAATATTTGTGTACAATACCATAGGTTTGGTGACACAAGACACATATTTATGTAGACATGCGGAGTTCCAATAAGGCAAACTAAAGTTATGTTGTACGAATCTTTGTATCATCATGCATGCATTCATACTAGTATGTTAACATTGAACCTTTGTCCTTTCCTGACCACTTTCCTGTATTCATACTGTCATTTTTCATTCAGGAATGACACTCAAAAATCCCCCAGTAAAGTACCATGTATGTTATCATAACAAAATATCCTTGGAAAATTAATACTTTACAATGAAATTATACAAAGTATCTAATTCTACCTTGTGTGCACAATCACTAAATGATACCAAAATATACTCCCGACATGCCTTTCCCATAGAAATAAAATGACCACTATGCACTTTTAGTACTGTCATCATAAATTTACATTTGTGACACTCAGTTTTTCAGTATTCACATGAAATTATTCAAATCTGACCATCACATCAGTAAACAACACAATTCTACAACTAAACACAGCATTTTGGCATCATCATGAAGTGTTTGCTAATAATTTTTAATTGTTTCCTTTTCAAAGTCTGCAGTTTCCTAAACTATTTGCCACCTAACTGGAGTAGTTGCAAGCTAATATGGTGAACTTAGACTTATTTGCATAAATTCAGGGTCATTTACACTTGCTATATGCAAATTAGGCCATTTTACACTTATCTCTATGAATCACTGCAGCCAATTTGTATAATCCAACCTCAAGTACTCATGAATGCACAAATGACCTCAGTTATTCTCTACTATTACAATGATCAGGAAAAAGAAAACGGGGTCATATATGTGTCAGTTTGTACAATCATGTATGGTCAAAATATTTGTTTTTTTGTGATAATTAATGTGATAGATCTTTTTGCATCCATTCCTAAGGATGAGGGGCTTAAATTGTTTGAGAAAAGTCTTATTTCTTTTCCTTTTTTGTCAGCATTGGAAATAAGGACTCTTACTGAGCTCATGGCCTTGATCCTGGATACTAACTTTATATACCTTGAAGTTGAGATGTACAAACAGACTAGAGGGGTAGCAGTGGGAGCTGTGTGTCCTCCAATATATGCTAATCTGGCATTGCTAGCCAGGGAAAACAAATATGTCTTCAACGCTGAACTTTATAGACATTGTAAGTTTTATCTGAGATACTTGGACAACATCTTTATTCTTTCAGGTAGGCCAGAGGTAACTATTAAATATTTTATATTGTACTTAAGTAATGTTACATCATACTTAAGTAATGTTACATCATACTTAAGTAATGTTACATCATACTTCAAATTTATCTGGATTTGCAGCTGTATGGGTATAAATTACCTGGATATCATTAAATGCTCTTGGATATTTAAATTCTACAGAAAGCCGATGTCCAGTAATTCCTATATTCATTACAATAATCATCTTCCACTGAGTCACAAAAAAGAGTTTAGTCAAAGGGCAAAGTATAAGGGCTGCCAGGATGGCATCCAGTTTGGGTGACCTGTTAAATGAATTTGCTTTTTTAGAAAGGATGTTAACCGATAAGGGATACCCTTTCAGATTAGTGAGGAATGTTATTGCTGATGTTCTTCAAGAATGGGAGAGAAGTATAAACCAGTATTGAGAATAGGACTGGAGCATGAGGAGAATATTCTTACGGATACTTTACTCAGTAAAGACGAAACCCGATTCAAGTGGACAATAGTATTAGAATACAATGAATGGGCTAAAACTATTAATCTTACTAAAAATAACTGGAACATTTAAAAAAATCAGTTCTGGTCTTTATGAAAGTTTAGGTAATAAGCCTAATTTTCTTTTTAAAAATTCACCAAACTTGAAAAGATTGTTTGAAAGCACAGGCAATGTTAAAGATAAGGTAGGGAAACCTACTGGGATAGGCACTATGATGCCTGTAGGCAGTGCCATTACATGCTAGGCACTGATTATCTACTTTTTTAGAGAATCCATTTAGTGAAGAGTAATTGCAAGATGGTGGGGGTAGTTTATACAGCGAACGGCTCCAGCTGGCCCATTTGTTACATTGGAAAAACAGGGCAAGCACTTCATAAATGGGTATATGAACACTGTTATGAGATTAAAACATGTAACCTTAAAAATGCATTATATAAATATTCAACCACATGTAACGACTTTGTGAATTTGAAATTTGGGGTTCTAGAACAGGATGCTATTAACCTGAGGGGTGGTGAATGGGACTATTGATTAGAATGCAGTGAATTATGGTGGCAGTTAAATCTTGCTACAATGACCCCCCCCCCAAGTTTAAATGAAACCATTTCAGTAATGCCTGTTTTCAAGCTAAGAGCAGCTAAATTGTATCCATTTTGTTTTATTTTTACAACAATCTTTTTGCCTTAGGGTTTTACAATAAACTATATTTGCCTCTGCACAATGGTAAGTTTGGTGTTTATCATGCACTCTTTGCAACAGTGTGAATACACATGTGAATTAAAATTGTATGTTTTTTAAATGTATGGCTTGAATGTAATATATCATCAGTGGTGGGGTCTATATTATAACTGCAAAAGCCCATTACAGCGAATACATAAACATTGACACATATTGCGCAAACCGCGAATGCACCAAAGGCCCTAAACAACGAAATTCAAAATCTCAAACTGGCATAGTTGGCCAGCCCCACCACTCGCTACATACTACCCATCCAAACAAAATAAATAAACCACATACATACATTAACCAAAACCCTACTTCTAACCCTAAATTAAAGCTTGCATATACTACCATGTATGCACTTACCTTAACCCGCACCCTAACCCTAAGGTCCGTAACTATTGCACACTTACCTTAATAAACTCTACTCAAACAAAATATATAATCCACACACATACACTTAACAATACCCAGCTTCTAATCCTGCACTAAACCTTACATACATTACTATCTATGCACTTACCTTAACCCGCACTTTAACCCTAATGTCTGTAACCATTGCACACTTACCTTACGGAGCTATACCGCAGAAAGGCCAACTATGCTGTTTCGAGATTTTGAATTTCATGGTTTAGGGCATTTGGTGTATTCGCGGTTCACGCAATATGTGTTGACATTTACGTATTCGCTGAAACGGGCTTTCGTTGTTTTGATATAGACCCTCACTGGTGTACATATTAGTATGGATGTGGTTTTATTTAGGTTGATTGGATTTTTAAGGCATTTATTAATTATGCTTTTCCTCTGTTTCTTTAATTTTATGAGTATATAAGTAAACATTTAAGAAAATTGTATCATTCTGTTGAAGTTCAGCTTTCCAGAACAAAAGCGCTCAAATTCAATTAAAATATTCTGCTGATTTTAGCTGGCTGCTATTGTTTTACATTCTGTTGTTTTATGAAGATTACTGTAGAGTCTGTGGCAGTCTTGAGTTGAAAAACGTGCATGGTTGGTTACATATTGATGAAATGTTATGACTGCATGTATGACAATGTGTGCTTTACTTTCCTCATGATCAATACATTAAAGCAGTCTTTCAAAAAACAAACATAAATATTTAAAGAAATAAGCACATATACTAAGTAAGTACAAGAATAACTTCAGTGTCTTGCTGAATATTACAAGTGATCATGTCAGAAGTATTAAAGAACAAAAACCTGAATCAGATGAACAGCCATGGTGTTATGTGTTTTTTATGGAGCTGCTAAGCTATTCAGCATAATTCATTTTAGCAGAGCAGGAGACTAGTGAGGTTGCATCTAAGTATGAATAAACAAATTTCCATTTTAAAAAGGAAATCTTAAGTAATAAATATTTTCTGTTTTTAAATCCAAAAGCGAAAAGCGATGAGAGGCAACCAATGGACTTCCAATAATCCAGTCACTAACTGCTGCTTTTTTTTTTTTTCCTTTTTTTTTTTAATGGCCTGAAGAAGCTGTTAGTGAAAGCGCTTACCTTGTGCATGTAAGTAAAAGACTTATTATATATTTTTTAACAACAAGACTGGATTATTGGAAGTCCATTGGTTGCCTCTCATTGCTTTTCGCTTTTGGATTTAGTATACATTTTTTAAAGATCAGCGGAGAGGTATTTGCTCTGGTGGGTGTGCTTATTTTTGTTAATTTTCTGTTTTTAACTGATTTTGTTACAATAACTGTAAGAGTAATTTACACACAAAGATAATAGAAGGAGTAACGTGTGTTTGTTACACTACTGCAGCCAAATCCATATCAGGGAGAAATTTCAACTGTATTGCCACTTCTGTTAAGCCAAATAAATCCAAGAAATGACTAAAATGGCTTACAGACATGGAGTCCCCAATAAGTGCTCGTTCACCTCTAGGAATGAAATTGGATGAATGCAACTATCACCAACCACTTCACGATTCAAACATTTATTAAAAAACAAGAATAAAAAAACTGATATGAAAACTGGCTGAAGGCATTTGCCCACTACCTGCTACAACACATTTTTAGAACCTGAAGAAGCCCATTTTTATGGGTGAAAGCACTTAACAATTGTTCTTGTATTTATAGTTTTCATATCAGTTTTTTTTAGTCTTGTTTTTTAATAAATGTTTGAATCGTGAAGTGGTTGGTGATAGTTGCATTCATCCAATTTCATTCCTGGAGGTGAACGAGCACTTATTGGGGACTCCGTGTCTGTAAGCCACTTCTGTTAAGCCAGCATATCTCATTAGTATCATTAGGTTGCAAATATTAAAATTTGCTACAACTTGTTAGCAATATATTGATTGTTCCAGTGTATCCATAACTAATTACGATAAAGATTGTAATGATGTATGATATTGTGTGAGTTTGTCTGCATTTCTTCTTTTGCATCTACCCCTCTGTTTCTTTCTTATTTTAATTATACACATTTGTCTTCCTTTATTTTCTTTCTCTCTAATTTATGTTCATCCTTATGAGCAACTCAGGGGTATCTTCACATCTTCAAAGTGGTAGAATCATTCTTATAGGCACCATAGCATGTGGCAGTCTAGGATAACTCAAGGAGTGTGGGCTTTCAGACTTGGCTAAAAATGTGTTGTAGCAGGTAGTGGGCAAATGCCTTCAGCCAGTCCAGGATGCTCTTCAGTGGGTTAAAAACTCATTGCCCCAGTTGGCACTGACCACAGCATCAATTCAGACCCCTCACCCCCAACACTGGGGGGTCCTCCTCTGCAACACCATCAAGCAGTGAAAATGCTTGAGTTCCTATGGACTGGGCATTCCTCCTGGGCTGAACTCCTCACCACCACTTCCTTTATTCTCTAGTCTGCAACTTCTTACCTACTTCTTCCTAAGGAGATTACCTACTTACATGAAAAAAACTGAAAAAAGAGGGTGCCCGTCCCCTGCAAAAATCATAATGCCCCTCTTTTCCAACCTGTTCCATCCCAGCTTTATAGATATGTTCCTTCTATATTTCACTTTTTGTTGCATATCTCCATTTTTCGTGTTCCTGTCTTCCTCTTTCCACTCTACAATGAAGCCAATCGGGTATATAAGGATACCCTTTTATAAAACATATAAACCCCTTCGTATTTTTTATACTTAATAATAAAAGTTGTATTTTCTGACACTTGCCTTAAGTACTTTGTGTATGAGCATAGCCATGTTCATTCCTAGTGTCCGAAAACATACAAAAGCATATGAATACCAAGGCTTTCACATAGTACTTCATAATACTTAAGGACTAACTACAGATACTTCATGCTTTTGCCACAAAAATGCATTTTAAAACCCCTTCACATTTTCTCAGTCATCATGCATACCTTGTGATTGCTGTATATGGATATAAGCACAATGGCTCTCTGTGTGAAAACTGTTACACAAGTATGATTATGAGTATTAGTAAACCTGACGTAAGGCACACACGGAGCTCAGCAAAATGGACAACTGCTTTAATGAACAAGCACAAAAACAATCCACAGCAAGCTAAATCACAGCAACACAGCAAACGAAATTGCAAAGCACAAGCAACAGCACAAGAAATGATTATGAATATTACCTGGAGTCTTACGGTCTACCAGTAACAGTATTTGGCTGAAAAATAAGATCATCCTTTATATTACTTCAGATGACTTTGTAAGCTGTGCATGTATACTTTTTGACCTATTCAATGAAGAATTTGAGATTTCATCTAGTCAAAATGATTTTTCATTTGACAACCTCTATTTCATCTCAGAGGCTTCATTTAAAGGGCCAAATGACTGTCTAGCATTATATTCATTTTCTATAGGTCAGGGGAATTTAAATCATGATCAAGGTGTCACCTACAAAAATGTACAATAATATAATGATTTTTGATATTTTTCAAAGTATGACTTTTATGTTTACATTTTTCTGTTTCTTAAAATCTGTAAAATTATCTCAGAATACTACTGTTATATTTTTATTTTATTCTTTTTTTAAGTAGACAACCCCTTTTTTTTGAAATAATAAAAAAGGTATAATTGACATGCATGTAACTGATGGACTTATATGAACAACGAGGAAAGATCAACAAGGTCATTATAGCTGAACAGGGTAATGGTCTGCTGAATTATTAGGCTTAAAGAATGGTTTCATCAGAAAGCCAATCATTCATCATGTTTCCGTTCTCAGATGATGTATTATTTTTTCTGCCTATGTTTTACAAATTTACCAACCCATCTGTATCTCTTTTGTCTGAACTGAACATTAATCACCAGTTGTGTTAGTGCTTTCACATGAAAAACATGAGTTGTATTTTTATGATCACTATTAAAACCAGATTGCATTTTCCTACAAAAGCAGCTAGTAGAAAGTTTTCAAAAGTAACTGTAAAATCTTGGCATAGTGTCTTTCTGTCATAGAAAATCTGGCTTAGTGAGTTGCAAATAGCTAGCCTTAATGAAAAATATTTAGCATTTTTATGATAAATATTATTTCCTCTTAAGGAAACCTTTACATGTTCCACATTACCACCTATAGTGACTGAACATTACTGGCCATTCTGCAAGATTAATCTTTTTTAGGACGGTAGGTTCTCCTGAAGACATATGCATTAGATTGACTTCAGCATCACTGACAATCTTCTGAACAGGGGTGTGTGTGCATAGATATAATAAACAAATATTACAATTAGGCTCCACACCGTCTTTCTCCTCAGCTTTGTTCATATACTACAAGACTGGAATTTACTCAGGAATACATTTACTTCCGGTTTCCTTCTTAATGATTTCAGACTTTATTCGGCTGACAAAACTGACCATTTTACTTTATTGCTATCATCCAGCTCCTTTTAACTTGCCAGTATATCAAATCCTTTACCGAGAGCTGCAGAGCTGAAACAAAACATTCCAAGGTGCCTGCGCCTTTCCTTTGGAGGATTGCGCACTCAAACATATTGTGCAGATGACCAACAACCTAGCACACTTAATGCAGAGGTGTCTGACTTGGCCACCTCTGGTATGTGGGTGTCCCCTCACCTTAAGCATGGTGTCATCCATTCCTTGCAGCATGACTTCAAGTTTGGTGTAAAAGCATTGTCATCTTGCTATGTTTAGGAGGTGTTGAACCACTCTTAGATCCTGGTTTGTAAGCCTGCAGCCTTCTCTAAAATGATTGTGCACCAGGCCACAGTCACTTGGAATTATAGACTGTTCCACTGGTCTCTATTCTGCTTATCATTTCATCCTCCTCCAGCACACTTGACAATTTTCTCTGTCTATGCTTTTCCTTTGCTTCACAATTTTCCTTGTCTATGCTCTTCCTTTTTGACAGTTCCTCTTATAGAGGTGCAGCTAGCAAGGTAATTCTATCTGTTGCAAACAAACATTGTATTGTTTCTTTATCTCATCTTGTTTTTATTAATGTACGGGCCATCTGGTTAATTAACTGTAGAATCATTTCAACATTATTCCATTAACAAGCAACACATGAAGTAGACAGTACGATGGAAACATGTCATATAGAATGACATGTCTGTTAATGTCAATAGTGTTAAAAAGAGATCAAAGTCAGCAAGAGAGGCTCACCATGTAAAGAGCACAGTAAGATAGTGCCACATACATAATTCCATCTTAATTATAATTAGCCTATCAGTTACAACTTAGCAGTAACATATGTCAAGAAACAGGGAGCATAAGTGTGTGAAGCTAGTGATGTTGCAGTATAATAATTCTGGGACCATGATGACATAAGCTATTACAAAACTGCAAGCTTTTGGGACCAAGTGCAACATACACATGAGCAGGAGATTCAGACAGCAGTCCAAGAAAAGCTGAGAACAAGAAAAGAAGGCAATAAGATAGGGAGATGACGAGAAAAAATGAAAAGCTCTAGTAAATGATTACATTTTTCCATATCTATTAGGTTATAATTGTAAGAAAAAGGTCTCTACACTGGCTGCATGTGATAAACACTGTTGGATTTGGCACCCCAACCTGATCTGCAAAATGTGAAAAAGGGGTTGATGCCAATGTCAATTATCAGAAGAAATAACTACTGCATGATGGATGCTAATATAAATTTAATTTGGCAAGCTAAAACACATTGGCTAACCTATATATAAATGCATTGGGAGCAACATAAAATGAAAATATCTTCACAGTAATATAACTTTTATGCTTTCATGATGACTACATCTAGGAAGCAAAAGCTGACTATTGGAAGAGACACCAATGAGACAGCCTTCTCTAGTTTCCATGTTGTTGTTTGATAAAAACTTGAATGGGATGTTGCCAGGACTCTATCCTTCTAATCCATGTATCTGTAAGACTTTGTTATTACGTATTCAACAGTCCGAAGCTCAGCTATTGGAGTCCCACAAATGAACTGCTGAAATGTGGAATGCTGAGGATACAGCATACCAACTGTAGCCTCATATCCAGCAACATACTGCTGGTCAGGACACAGTAATAACAGCACTACCATGGGTCCAGTAGGGTTGAGGTTGGGCAGCCAGTATTGCTAACCTATAGCATACTGAACAGTGATGTTTTAAGCTCATACTTGTTCTCATCGAGCTTCCAAGCCATGATCTTGTAATTGCAAACACCTGTAACTTCCTTGCATACATTTTACTTGTAATGCAGACAAATGAGGTTTGGCAACAAACCAAGTTGTCCTGGGACATCTTCAAGGGGGGTTTAGATTGATATATTAGTGGGAGTTAAGTGGGTTGGGGAGGTAAAGGGTTAAATGGGGACAGGGATGATTGGGAGAAAATGAGGTAAGGGTGGAGAGGGGCTTAAGGGGTTTAGACAAGTGTAGCTGGGTAAGTAATCACATTTTGGCATGAATTTGCTAATGTGAGTTTACGTACAGATGAACTTCAGGATCTGCTGGTTCAGGTAGGCCTTGGATTAACAAGGGTGGAGAGGGTGTTTTCAGGTTACAATAGATAAGTCGCAGTATATTCTTTTTTTTTTTGCCAGCTGGTAGGGCTGTTACACATTTGATTTACTGCAGTGATGCATGACTCTAGTTCACAGGAGCCTCAGTTCAAGACCTGCAGTGATGATTTTGGGGGTTTTCATGAGTCATGATAATTGGAGAGCATTGTTTAAGGGGATAGGGAGAGGTGAAATAATGGTGGACATCAGTTCAAACTCTGTAGATGGTCAGGTTTTGGCTGCATAATTTGGGTTGTTTCTCGTAGCTGGTGGCAGTTTTCACTTCATGCTCCTTTTAAGTTTCAGTGAGAGACTTTGCTAATTACCTATATATTGGGATCGTTATGAACTGCTTGGAGCCACAAAATATTTAACCTGTTCATCTCAGTGCTGGCTGGTTGCAGTCTTGGCTACAGCGTTTGTGGGAAAGTGGCACAATATTATTATTTTTTTTCAATAAATTAAAAACAAGAAATATGTGTTTTTGATACCAGAGACTGTACAGTAATCAAGTACAGTATTATAAATTGCATGATTGTGACAGAAATTAATACATATGTGGGATTTTCCATAAAGTAATATGGTCTGATGCTACTAGAAATGCATACAGCTATAGTTTCATAACACAAAATAAAGATTAGATTTCTAATGGTTTAGTTTTGAACTTAAAATGATTAAAGTGCTACAGAAAATTATCCACACAACTTAGAAAAATAATGAGTAGACAGATATACTATTAATGATCAATTCTTGAATTAAAATGGAGTGCAAGCAACAGACAACTTGAGGAAGAATAATATTACGCTTTCAGTTAACACTGTCAAAATCCTACATGATATCAGCATTATAATTGATAATGTCCTGTTTTGGGTAGGTTGGGAAGGGTTGGCTTCAGGCTAGTGAGGAAGACCAGAGGGAGCGGCTGCTTCCACATATGCGGTTCCCCTTGAAGGGCTGGTGCTCACATGGCTAATTCTGTCACACTTGGGCAGGCATCAGGAGAATTAAATATAGTTCTTGGGCTTACAACTGTGACTGGACTGGACTGGACTGTCATTTTCTGTAGGGATGAGAATTTTGGGGTCACTTTTGGTTGACTGCTCAGTCTAGATGAAGGGGAAGAAAATTCTGGTTGCATGGTTTTTGCAGGCTTTCTTTGGAGGTTCTTGTGCTGTGAGTGGAGGGGGAGTGACGTGGCACTGAGTTGGTGTTCTTGGGTATCAATTTCAGAATATAGGCACATGAATGAATTGTGGGTTTGCTTGGTTCTTGTTGTTGTTCGCTGCTCAGTCATCAGCGCATAAGGCGTTTGTGGAGAAATAATGTTCTTAAAAAAAAAAAAAGGGGGGGGGGCAAGTTTGCCTGCATGTTTGTTCCAGCCTTCGACAATCGAAATTGCCCTATTCTTGAGTGTGATCAAGTACAGGATATTAGTTAATATGGCTGTGTGTCACAGGTTTGCTGAAGTGGCAAGAGTGGTGACCTCTGTGTGATGTGGGGGAACTGGCCATATCTCTTATTTGTCCAGATTCTTGCTGATTGTGCAGATTTTTACTTGGTAGGTTGGTTCGTTTGCATGAATTTGATGACCCACATATCACTGGCAAATTACTAAAGATAACTTTTGAAGATGGCGATGGCTAATTGAGTTTCAGGCTGTGTAAACCTGTTCAATACATAAGACCATTAAGTTACAACTGTTTCTGTGCTGGATCTTTGTCTCATGTTTACATGTGGCTTGGCATAGATCTCTTGCTTTAAGAGGTGGGGAGGTAGGGGGCTGAGGAAGTATGAAGGGCATTAATTAGTGATTTTGTTTGGGTTAGCCTAAACTTGCATTGCCGGCAACTGGCAAGGGGCTTGGTAGTTGTTTTATTCCTGAATGGAGTGATGTTAATGGTTGGACAGATATTCGGTGTGTACCACTCCTTCAACTACAGATTTCAGATTTTCAATGAATATTACCTTGCAATAGCCGGTCAGTTTAATGAGTTTGGCTGCTAATTACTGGCATACTTAGGACTAAATTTAAAATGACAGACACGGGAGGTTTTGTATTTTACAGTCAGTTGTATTATGTTGCAATAGGCCATTGTCATAGTTATTGATTTGTTGCCAGTGGATTCCAACCAATTGCAGTCCCTGGCTGTTATGATGGTTTCTTGGCATGTGTTGGACAGCGAGTTTTCACGGGTGGGAGATACCTGTGAGTAGCTGCAATCTCCACGCATGGGCAATGCAGGGGTAACTTTCATACCTGTCAACGGCCCAGTGTTTGCCTCAGCTTTTGGCCTTTTCCACAAAATGTTTGAGGTTTTTTTTTTTGTGGATATCTGGGTGGTGGCTAATTACTGGAGAAGTTTAAGGAGTGTACCGCTGGAAGATGATGTGCATTTCCCTTAGGATATGATTTCTGAGGTGGATGTTGTTTGCCCGTTTGTGTTTCAGGGAATGTCAGTTACAATCATTCCCTATTAATTCTCTCCCTCCACTGTGTCAGGTTTGTCCAGATTTTGTGCTAGGCATACTTCCCAACTGTATAAATTCTGCAGTATGTCAAACTTCAATTCCCATCACAGAATTCATGTTAAAGCAAATCCCCATCTTTCAACCTTTTAAGTCGAAAACTATATTTGGCAGTTGTCCTTTGGGCCATTGTAACTCTCTTATCCATGGCTTTGTTCAGATTTTGTGCTAGGAGGTCCAGAGGTATGGTAATCATTGTGGGGGAAGGGCAAGAGCCTTGGTGGACACTCCGTTTGGGGGTTCAATTAACTCTTAACCTTTCATCTCCAAAATGGGGAACATCATGCATAATAACGTTGGAAGAAGGGGGACAGGAAGTGACACATAGAACAGAAATTGGGTATTAGTCACTAAACATGCTGCTGAATTAGAGGTGGGGGGATGTGAAGTCAGTCAATACACCTTTACCACCTAATAGGCATACAGGGGTACTCTGGTATGCAGTGATATTGGCTGGAAAATGGATAGCATCAGTGACTCATGGAAGAGTCCAATGCCAAGTAGCCAACTCAAGAATTTTCGATTTCTTGGTCTGTGAGCATTAAAAGATCATTTGGTGGAAATCGATTTTGTAATGCACAGTTCATCTTTGTCAAACAGTCATTCACTAAACTGTAATACAGTGCAGTTAAGTGTTTCTCAACTCATTTTTCCTGCTTTGGTTAGTAGTGGTTATTCTCAGCAAGAAAGTTAACTTAACAGATGCAGCAGCTGTCACAATTAATAACGCTGGAGGGGGGGGGCTGCCTTCTTTGTGCTTTTGTAAGCGAATGCAGGGTTATGGGGGAGCTGTAGGCAGCCTTGGCACTTTCTCCCTAATCTATTGTTGATCTTCTATGGCAGGGTGATTCGGGGGGGGAGTTACCCATAGGGTTTGGGAAGGTGTGTGGTTAGTCAAAATTAGCTATCCTCACTGGGATTGGCCACAATTAATTTAAGATGCCCTGGGATAAAGTTCTGGTTACCCATCCACTTATTGCAGTTGCATTTCAAGTGTGCAACAGCATACTGTATTAGATGGGTATGGGGAGTCTATTTCAGAAATGGGGCAGTCTCTAGGAGATAAGCCTGTCTCTTCAGCAGTTGGTGTTAATGTCATATATGAGATTTAAGCTGTCTGCTACTATGAGAGGAGTTAGACTTAAGGATATGGAGCATCTCTATTACAGCAGGGTCTGAGATTGCCTTGTAGGTGAGTCACAGATCCCCTCTGAGCATTTTGTATGATACTGAGTAGAGTGATAGCGGTTAGAGCAGGCCCATGGCAGGGTCCCCTTTTTGAGAGCCTTATTATAGCCAAGTTGCCTTATTTACCACACATGGTCAGGATGTGATTGCATATGAGATTGTGGGTAAGTGTGACTGGGTTATCTTTGTAGGCTACTATAACAGTAAGACATATTATCTATAATGGGTTGTTTTCTTTTACAGATGGAGGTACAGAATTTCTGGCAGACATGTCAAAGGACATGGTTTGTATCAGCTGGTGGGCCTAAAGGAAGTGAATTGGATGGAGGAGGCTGCTGTTATAGTTTCTGGACATTGATATGGAAAGCAGTGAGGTTCAGGTAATGACATGATTCCAGGTGCTCATTCAGGTGAGTAAGTTTGTAAGGTTTAAGTTTGCTGTGGTCAGGGATGCTTGAGACAAATTAGGGGCATGGTACAGCAGGTGTTTAGTTAGCAGTGAAGGGAATTTGTGGTAGAACCTAGTTGGTATGGATTTAACAGCTGAGGTTGGGTTGGTTCTGGGATCGTTGGGTAACAAGGTTCTGGTAATGTTAACATGGGAAATATGCAGTTACGCAAGTCAGATTTGGGCAGATTTTTTATTTTTGGGGTGTATTCACAGTTAGCTATGCAGGTCACTGTGTCGGTAGAGGGTTCCTGATCTGATATGATGATGGGAAATTGTTATGGTTCATAGTGCAGTGCAGATATTGGTAATGTTGCATGCTAGGTGAGGGTTTAGTAGGAGTACCTTAAGGACCTTTTCTTTGTGCTTGAGGGAATTTGGTAGGAAGGGTTGCAGGATGCATTGCAGGTACAAGGGTGCTTTGGTAAGATTGTGGGAGCAGGGTATTTGGTTATGTGGGTGATAGAGGTTATAAGCAATGCATATTTTGGAGTGGTGCCGAAGTTGGCCAGATTTTAGGATTAGTCAGGAGGGAATTTAGCAGGTACTGATTTGGGGGGGGGGGGGGTGTTAAGGTTATGCAGAAGTTAGCTGCTTCTAGCAATCAGCATCTTAATCAGGAGCATAGTGTTGTGCTATCATGATTTTGGTGGGTTTCAGTGGTTTGGGTCGGCTTGGTTTAAGTGGGTAGAGGGACATATGTTGAATACTGTCAGATGGGTTTTCTTTGACTGGGTGCAGACTTGAGTTCTAGGGGTTATAATTTTTGTGGCTTTTGTTATGGATATAAGTTGTCATGCCGGAAAAGTTGAGCAATGGTTAGTGGTTTGAAGGGAGCGGACTAAAAGTAAATGTATTCTCTGGGAGTGGATGTTCCGGTGTAGTTTATATTATAACATTGGAGTAGTAGAACCCAAAACAGTGAACGCTGAAAATAGTGAAGTTGCAGAACATCGAATTCTTTCCTAAGGAAAGAATTTGGTGGACTGTTTCTGTCACTTTGCTATTTTCTCCACTGTGGTGTGAAGGTTACGGACTGGGTTAAGGTAAGTGTGTGAACGGACTGGATTAAGGTGAGTGTGGGAATGGGATAGTTAGGGAACTTAGGGTTAGGGAGCAGGTAAGGTGAGTGTACGATAGTTAGGGACCTTAGGGTTAGGGACCGGGTAAGGTGAGTGTGCGATAGTTAGGGACCTTAGGGTTAAGGACCGGGTAAGGTGAGTGTGCGATAGTTATGGACCTTAGGTTTAGGGAGCGGGTAAGGTGAGTGTATGATAGTTACGGACCTTATGGTTAGGGTTTTGGTTAAGGTAAGTGGATAGATAGTAGTGTATGTACGGTTTAGTGTAGGGTTAGAAGTAGGATTTTAAGTGTATATGTGTGGATTACTTTTTTGGTGTGCTTGTGTTGTGTGTGTGTTTCTCGGAAGAGCAAATTTTTTCCCTGGGAAAAAGTTTGCTGTTCTGAGCTTTTGATTATATCCTATTTTGACATTCCAAGTTTGAGCTTATGGAGTTCGATATTTTGGGATTTTGGTTATGTGATATACACCCTTCCAGTGTGGTACAGTGGGGTCACCATTAGTTCTACTTTATTTAGTGTCATTAAGGTGTGTTTCTGTGCTGGTATGTCGAGGTGTGGGATTGATGATGAGGTTCTAATGGACTTTACAGATGATGGGTACACGGAATGATGTTTGGCTTAACCCTTCCCTTTATGGGAGGTAGTTGGTTGAACAATTTTGTATAGAAGGGAAGGGGAACAGCCTGGTTGGTGGAGAAGAGGGACATTTTCCCTCTTTTGTTCCCCCTCTGGTGTCTAGATGTTCATTTCAGGGATTTGGGGGAAAGGAAAATGAGCAGATGAAGTTTGCTGAATAGATAAGCAAATAGAGGTATGGACGCTGCTTACTGGGTCAGGATGAGTAGGTACGCTGTCCTGATTAACATTGCAAGGATGTTTATGCTGTGTTTAGAATCAACTATATTATGTCTAGTTGTAGTTAATAAATGTGGTGATCAAAGATATGTTATGGAAGTTTTAATAAAGGTCATCAAATGTCATTCGGTGTGATGTGTTTATTGAAGGGCACTGGGACAGCATTCCATTGTTGTTTAAAGACTACCCCATTTGTTCCTCTTAGGAATATTTAGAACTTCGGTATTATCTATTTTCTTCAGATCAAATTTATAAGTTCCTGGCAGAGAAATAATCACAGTTTAAGCAGATAGATAACTATCTATACATTTTCTAAGAGGGAAGGATTTTCATTTCAGTAGCAGTGTGTTTTTTAAATAATTACCATTTCATGGCATTCTTTTGCACACTTTATTTCATTGTTTCCATGTTGTCAGTGATGTCCTGTCACAGAAATCATGGACTGCTGTTGTAAATTTCTGTTGCAAAATGTGATTTTACAAAACTGAAAGAACTGTGAAATGGTATTGTCATCATCTATATTGTAGCACCATTAGATGAGAATTCAAAACACTTGAGTCATAGGAAATTGCAAAATGTATTAGTCTGCATTGAATCTGGCCATTGCTAGAAAAAGAAAAGGGTTGCAGAAGCTGGAATAAAGGAAAAGCTAAATTTCACCATCCCACTGATGCAGTTTTAGGGTGCCTCACTGTGCAGATAGGAGCGTAGGACAGACTGTCATCATAGGATTTGGAGGTTTAAATGGGAAGAATTAAACTGTCATATCTTGGGTTTGGATTTTTAATTAAATTAGAGCACACTTTAAGTGAAGAACGAACAAAGAGGTTCTCATTGCTAGGTATTTAAAACTATAATGGGGGAGCATACAGATTCCCAGAAGCATTGTGTGACAGATACCACATTTCTGCATGTGTTGTTAGCTTCTAAAACAAGCATCTTTATCTCAGCTAATTTGATGTCCTCTTACTCTTCTGTCACATTCTTAGATCTAGTGACCTCAAAAGGCATTTTTATTAAAAAGATTTTCCTCTAGAGGAACAATGCAGCTCTCATTAGATTCATGTCAGAATTTTATAATGCCAAAAAAGAGTAAATACCGGGCTATTGCAAACAAAAAAAATGAAAGCAAATGATTCAAATATAGGGGAAAGAAAAGAAAAGGCAGCACATTGGAGATATGAAGGTAATAAAAGAATGGAAGAAAACCTCCTGAATCAGTTACTCAGCCCTATACATGATGTTTCATGCCATGTGAAAATGCTGCATTTGTGCATATATTAAAAGCCAAACACTCATCTAAGTCTTTTACAATAAAAGACAAAAGCTCTAAATAATCTGTAATCAAGTGTTTGGTTGTTAATTTGGACATTTTCAACATTTTTACTACAAGACAGGTGCCTTTTGGTTCAGTTTAAGCATATATTGCATGTGGAACAGTATAGAGAATTCAAATAATTAAATGGGATAGAGAAATGTCTTTCAGGAAAGACTTGTATTCCACACTGCAGTTTGTCAGCAAAACAGATGCATAGGAGCTAAAACAATAGCATGATGTTGGAGGGAAAATATTTTCTGTGAATTCAATAGAAGTGTAAAAATAATGTTTTGTTATATTGAAGTATCATCAGCATGGTGGAATATCAAAATGCGACGGGTAGATGTAATACTGAAGTGCACACGATAGGGAATTTAACAGTAGACTTGGAAGAAGAATCGCAAACTCAGAAGATTAGAGTGACAAGGGCATAAGGCATTGTCTAATAATGCATCCTGTAAAGGTGCTTGCCGGTATTTCACAGCAAAATAACAAAAATGATGTTTGTAGTCCTACTTGTAAAAAAGAAAAGCTTATTTCTTGCTAATTTTTTTGAAAAACTACCTGCATTTTCTTTTTGAAAGTCAGTGAAGCTGATATGTTCTACATATGCATTTAAAATGCTCATGATAGATTTTAGATGTATCCGGCCTTTTGTAACCAGTTGTAAACATTGTTCTTATATATGTGTGCCTTTAAGAGGAAAATGTATTAGGGAAGACGGCAACCCACTACTGCTTGAGCATACGTCTGCATTACAGTGTCTGCTCATAGTTCAGCCAGTAGTTTTGAAGGTTTCTAGTGTCACTATCTGTCTGTAGGATTAGCATTTGATGATGCTGTATACACTGCTAAAATTGCATGCATTAAGAGCATTGCAATTTCATTTAGGATTAAGGATTCAGATGAATGTAGCAATACTGTATTTTTCTTGAAAAAAATGTATTCTACACCAAAACAAAATCCTAGAAATATAAAACTGCAGCCCTTCTTTCATCTACTAAGGCAGTGTGACATGTTGAAGAGAATGCACTTACTAAAGCTGTCTCCAAAAACATACACAAGCAACAATTTGATTGCTATTTTGAAAGGTATGTCTAAAGAAAAATATGAGATTATTTTATATTGAGCTTCTTTACTGTGGCCCAGTTTTGGAGTGAATGTATGTCAGCAACAAAAAAAAAAGTCATAAATGAACATAAGCATTATGAGGGAAATATGTGGCAAAATGTTCAAAGTTCCTCTAGAAAAGGTAGCAAAGGAAAATAAAGGTTCAGTGGTGTAGCAAAATCAGATGACAACCCTAGGCAACAGCTCTATTTGTTTACCCATCCCCCACCCACATTTGAAGTCCAGGGCCATCAAACAAAAGAAGTCCATTCCAAACTGTAGACCACAAAATGTTCCTTGCTACAGTCATTTATGTTTAAAAAAGACTTCAAGCTAAGACAAAAGCTACTACATCTATATATATATATATATATATATATATATATATATATATATATATATATATGATATGGGTCTACTTGGTTGGTCGAAGTTTCAGTACTTCGAAACCCACCTGTACGTGACCACTTGTTCGAAGTACTGAAACTTTGAAAACCAAGTACGGAAATCAAAATACAGCACAGAATAGGAATATTCCCTTTTCCTTGCTATCATGCGATCTCAGAGTTGGTATATTTAAGTAGGGGGGTATGGGGGGTATAACCCCCAACATGGAGGGTGCAGGTTTTTGTGTTTTTTTTTTTTTTTAGTCAGACGATCCAAAGACTAGACTTCAGCAAAAGTGCACTTTTGTTGAAATGCACTTTCACTGAGGTGGGCATCTACTTTTCTTTTTCAAAGTATATATCGAGAGAGAGAGAGATTTATAGATACATATATATATATATTTTTTAATTACCTTATAGCAAGACGTTTTACTACATTTCTGCTGCAGTTCCTAATACACAAACACTGACTGATTGAGATTTAAACAGCTATGCTTATCATCATGGCTGCTGAAATGATAGCAGATACTATTTACTGGGATTGATCAGCACCTGCCCCCTTGAACCGACTGCACATGAGACAGCGGCTCCTTTGCCACACTCTTGCTTGCTAAAGCTGTACACTAATTACACATTTTCCTATAGACAAGCATGATGGTATACCACTCCTCATACATTACGAGTAAGTTATAAACTATACATTTTACAGCCTGTGTATAGACAGACATTTCCTAACCTTATCTTATTAATGAGGTTTTAAGCTAAGCAGTCAATGAAATATCTAAGGTTGCTGTGAAAATGATTATAACTCTTTCACTACCTTTAGTACAATAATGCTTTATAATAAACTCTGTTGTGTCTAAAATGTGAATATATAGCTCCTAGAGAAACCAATTAGAAAATATTCACATATAGAGTTCAGTACAAGCACACTACAGACTCTGGCAACTTGTAGCTCATGCAAGCTGACTCTTAAACTTAAGTATGTAATCAGGCAATGTGTGGCACAAGTGTGGAGCGACAATTAGTTGCCCCCACCTTGCCTGAGGTCATAGTCAGGTCTGAGCAAGGTAGATGTGTCAGCCATGGGAGGGACTGAGAGGGGTGAAAGTCTTGATTAGAGTTCCAGTCAGTGATTAGAAGGATGATTTAGGTTTAGGGAATGGGAGATTTTATGGTTAGGGAGATGGGTAGGAGTTTAGAGTTGGAGATTAGTCAGGTTCATCTATGTTTAGTGAGAGAGAAAAGAGTTCTAGGTTTAGATTTTGGGAGGACATTTCAGGATAAGGGCATGGGAGAAGTTTTAAGTTTAAAGACTGATTGAGGTCCTTAGGAAGTGAGCTTTGTATCTAGGGTTAGGGAGCAAGAATTCAGATTAGGGCTTGTGAATGGGGGTAGATTAGAGTTAGAGTTAAGGCTCCTTTAGGATTATGCAGTTTAGTAGGGTTAGGTGTCAGGGATATGTAATTAAATAGCATCATGACAGTGGGAGTTAGGGCACTTGCTTTATAAATCAAGTGGCAATGAGCAAATGTGTCTGAAGCTAATAGCACACAACACCTTGTAGAAGGTTCTCAAATTTATTATTAGTATAGGTAATATATATTGCTGCTTTTGAGTGAGTTCCTATCAATTCCATAGCACTTTGCAGTTTGCATTGTGGTAGTTTTATCGCACAGAAAATGGCAAAAGATCCACTGGTGAGACTGAGAAATATTCCATTATAAGGAATGCCACTGCTGTTGGATCAGTCATCCAGATGCTGTAATCCACTTTCTATCAGAACTGCAATGTGATAAAAAGAATACTTTCGCTAATGAAATTTTGTACAAGACTTGATACTGCCTATAATACTGTTTCATTACCTCACGTTAATACAAACCTAATGCTGGAATGAATTTTATTTGTTTAAGAATTAGTTTCCTTTTAATCATTGTTATACAGAAACGGAGGGGAGTTTAATTTTGATGTTGTTTTAAAAGAAAACATTTCCCTTGAAAATAATGATGTTATATAATATTACTAGGTAAAACAGTGGCACAGTGCATACCATTGAAAAGGCTCACCTGTTCATTTCTTCACTGGGACTTTTCTTTCTGGAGTGTGCATATGCCTCCCGCCCCCTTGTGTTTGTGAGTTTTGTTTGAATGTTCCTTTTCCCACTCCCCATGTGTATGTACAGTCTGTGTGTGTGTATGTGGTACAGAAAAAAGTCACAGTATTCTACTTCCACTCTCTACTTACCTGTTACACTCCTTAAATGGTGGCAACTGCTCATGGGGGCAGTATACATGTTAGTTATTTAACTGTATCAGATGGATGATGATAAACTGGTAAGAAAAAGTAAGTACAATCCACCACGGTTACCCCCGGTTGCCCTTTTTGAAAGGTTGAGTGAGGTGGAATTAGAACTCGGTTTGATAGTAGGGCTAATTCCGGTGTAATAACTTGACTAGTGAAGAGTATAAGGTGTTAAATGAATTAACAAAGAACAGCACTGCAAGAGTTATGAAACCGGACAAAGGGGGTGGGGTTGTAGTTATGAGACAACATGGTTATAATGCTAAAATGTTAGAATATTTAAATGACAGTATATTTTTCACAACAGCTTCATTTAATGAGATTAATATTTTTAACACCAGGCTTGATATGATGTTAGAGCTTTTTCAAGAATACAAATTTAGTGAAGCTGAGAAGAAATATTTAAAGGTGAAAAATCCTGTCACTCCATCCTTTTCTTGGGATTCCGAAAATCCACAAATAAGTTGAAAATCCACCAATAAGACATATTGTGGTGGCAAGGGGGAGTAAGACTGAACCTCTAGCCAAACTAGTGGATTTTTGTTTAAAGGAATTATTTAAAGGAAAGGAGGATGTTCTCAAAGACTCTTGGCATTAGTTGAAATATTTAGCTAAGAGGGAATATAAGGAGATCATTATTTTTCTTAGTAGCGATATAAAAGATCTGTTCTTGACAATTCCACATGAAGAGGGGATGGAATTGTTTCAGGAAGTATTGAAAGATGGTTCTAAATTTTCAGAAGATACTATTTATGTCTTGTCTACCCTGATGGAACTAGTGCTTAACAATTTTGTTTGGTTCCAGGGTGAGTACTACAGATTCGAGGGGTGGTGATGGAGGCAGCAGTGGCCCCCATTTTTGCCAATATTATATTATGACAATGGGAAACCAAATTTGTGTTTGGTTCAGAATACATGAGGTACATTTATACATATTATAGGTTTTTGGATGACATCTTGGTGTTGTGGGAAGGAGGGACGAATGAAATCCCAAATTTTGTCAACTACATAACACCACAGATTTTTTAACATTTACATGTAGTATGGAGGAGGGGTGTGCCAATTATTTGGATGTCCACATTTATAAAAACAGGAATGAGAGACATTTTGAGTCATCAATTTATAGGAAACCGACTTACTCAAATAATTTCCTACATTTTGGAAGTGATTACCTTTTTTGGCAAAAAAGAAATCTAGTCAAAGGGCAAATGATCAGACTATCTAGACTGATAACTGAGGAAAAAGAGCTTAGGGTAGAACTTGAAAAATTGAAGGAAATGATTAGGTTAAGAGAATAACTTGCACCACTCTTGGAGAAGAAAGAGCGGACATGTACCCACCCTTGTTGAGAAACCAGGGGAGTGTGTTGGGTGAAAACAAGCAACAGGACACCTTCACTTGCTGTGTACAAACATATGACCACTATTCCCCGGCAGTGATATTGGAAAAGAACTGGAATTCAGTGTTTGGGGTATTTGGGTTAACTGAAAAATTGGGAAAAAAAAACAAGGATAGTGTTTAGAAGGGGATTGAATGTGAAAAATATGTTTGAAAGGAATAATAATAAGGAGTGGATCCCTATGAGGAGGATGAATAAGTTTAATGCATATAAGGAATGCAGATACATCTATAAAACTAGAAATGTGGTCATTGAAGGACACAAAAGGGTGTTGCCCATATAGAGGAACTACAACTGTAATACTAGGGGGATGGTCTGTGTGGCATTATGCCAATCATGTTCCACATTTTACATAGGGAAAACTGAAAATCCATGGAGGAAGAAGATTTATCAGGATATATATGCAATAAAAAAACAGGATAGGTTCACCACCTTATACGGACATAGTGTCGGTTGTAATGACTTTAGAAAATTCCTTCTTTGTGTTTTGGAAAAGGTGTCAAGACAGGAGCGAGGGGGGGATTGGACAAGTGTATTGGAGTATAGGGAAACTTATTGGCAGGTTTTATTAAATGCCACATGTTCCCAGTATCCACAATAGGGTGACCATTAGTAGCTTACTGGCATTAAGAGCAGATAGAGTTTAAAGAGGAAGGCAGTAGGGTATACATATTTTTACACTCACATTGATGTATACTCAAACAATATGCATTCACACATAAATATTAGGTGGATTAGTAATAATACCAACAAAAATAAGAATATATATTTAACATTTATGCTTACATTTAGGACTTATGTGAATTGTAAATTAGATTTTTAAGGTGTTTAAATTTGGGAATGTACATTTTAAATGTGCTTTCCAATGACAATGGCAATTTTAAAAGTGTAATTAAGGACTTTGGCTGAAGTGAATTAATGGCTGTATAAAAGAAGGAAGTATGTAAGGTGGTTTTATCTGATGAAGTTCTGCTTTACTCAATAAAGGGAACAGAAGCACTTATTACCTTACATTGGTGTCCTGGTCCTATTTTGTGAAGGAAGCTTGGCTGTTTTTGTATTTTGAGATGGATGATGATGATATAAAATGGTAAGGGGATTCATATAATTCCCCCATTGTGAGTGGGTCTGTTTAATCTCTGGCACAATGACTTAATGACTGAACAGTGTCACAGTTTGTAAATGAATTATAATAGACTCCATTATAGCATGTAACACCAGTAACATATCATACAGTTTGTTTATACAAAAACGATAAAATAATGCCAAAACCTGTTACAAGTTGACATTGCACTACTTGTTCAACATATTTCTATCTTTAGAAAGTCAATGATGGTATGTATTTGTGTGTGGGTAGCTATCTATCTATATGTGTACATATATATGTAAATACACACGTGCACACACACACACACATACATATATATATATATATATATATATATATATATATATAGATATAGATATGTTTCATGGAAAATCGACAGAAACATGTCAGCTCTGGATTCAGTGACATTCAGGAACAGAAAAGTGGAGAAACCATCCCCCCTTTTAGAACCATGTTAAAAACTCTCCCCTTCTAGACCTATATTAAATACTCCCCCCTTTTAGGTCCATATTAAAAACTGCCCCCTTTTAGGTCCGTGTTAAAACTCCCCCCTTTTAAACCTATGTTAAAACTCCCCCTTTTAGACCCATATTGAAAACCCCCCACTTACACCTATGTTAAAGCCTATTTTGGCTGTGCACAAGGAGGGTGAAATACCATTCCAAGCAGGAACAATGTTACAAATCTGTCTCCAGTTATTCATTGTTTTGGCTTGAGCATGTTTCTATCTGTTATTCCTAGATCAGCGAATTGTAATTTGAGAGATTTACATAACTTTGTCTATGGGTCTCTGTAATATTGTCTTGCCCAGAGAAGTATGGATAATTGACAGGAACATGTCAACACCCAATTCACTAACACTCAAGAATGAGAAGTTGGAGGACCTTCTTTCCTGTTGGAGATGTGTTAAATCTCATTTCAGAAGAGGAAAAGGAAGAAAGTGGACAACCCCCCCATCCAAGAACCATGTTAAACAGAAATACAGAGATTGTGAGTGAACATGTTTGTGTAAATTACTCACAAGTCATAGAATTACAGTAAAGTTGCTTTATATAAATCCACATATGGTTTTCTGCAATATTGCAGAGGCTTCAGTTTCACAAAGAGAATTGATAGAAACTTATTGACTCCTGATTCAGAAACACTACAAAATGGGAATGTGACCTGCCCCACCACCCTTTGGACCTATATTAAAGCCTGTATCTGAAGAGGAGGGCGATTATGGAACATTTACTCCTGCAGGAAGCATGTTGAAGCCTGTCCCCAACTGTTATTAGTTTGTAAGTTGACAATTTCCTTATCAATTACTACGTGAAATAAATCCTTAACCCTTAGGAAAACAAATTCCATTTCTTCATGTGCAATATTTATGGAAAACCACAAAGGATTTAACAGGTCGTATGACTTGTTCTAACAATAAATTAAACTCATCAGTGAATATTTTCTCTGCCAGTGTTTTCAAAGATTTCATCCTCACAAAAAGGACATCTACAGCTTCCATGTCTTCAAGACTTTCAAATCCTTCAGATAAACTTGAACCACCATGAAGAAAGAACTCAGTGCCACCAGATATTTTATTAAATGTTGACTGCTTTCATCTGTATAGGACCAGACCTCTTCAGAACAACTTACATACAAAAACACTCCCCTTAAATACATTCCTGTTACCAAATCACTTAATTGACACAATTAAAGTTTAAAGTTACAACCATTAAAATCTAAAATCATACATACTACTACATAGAACAACCATATCTTTTCATTTTTAAAATACTAGAAATACTTGTATATTCATTCAATCCTGGAAATTGTGTTGCATTCAATATCAGTTGCCAGCATAATTCACATTCCTTATAGATTCATAGATTAGTACTAGGCTAACTGCCCTTGCGAGACATTTTAAGCCTAGCCAATTATCTCTTGTGAGACTCAAACCGTGCACTTTGTGTTTATAAGGCAAACACCTTAACCATTAGGCCACTCTCCTAACCTGTAACTTTTCTGGAACTATTTTACCTTGTACATCATAATAAATCTGCTGATTAACTAAAATTCCAAATTTATGATCACTACACTTCTGTATATGCTTACTCAGTGTATTGGTTTTAACTTTTTTGGATATATCAGAAATATGTTCATATATCCTAGATTTTAAAGTTCTAACAGTTTTTCCTACATAAAATGCAGGACATGCCATGCACTTTGCCAAGTAAACAATGTTGTTTGATAAACAATCAAAATGTGAATGTATATACAGTTTAATACCATTCAAAACAAAAACATGCCCTGTTTCCATTATATATGTACACTGGTTACACCTTCCACATTTGAAATTTCCTATTTTTTCTATTGCTGTGCCCTCCTTTTGTTAAACAACCACCCCTCTCCAAAAGATTCTTAAAATTTAAGTATCTTTTAAAGACATATCTAGGGGCATTGCCAAAAAGATCCAATAAATCCTGATCTGACATTAATAAGGGCCAATTTTTCTTAATGCTGCCACACATTTCATCACTATCTTTATTGTATGTACAGACAAAAGAAAACCACCCATTAAACTCAATGCTGCCCCTATCGACAATTTGAAACTCTGAACTCAGAAGATTGTCATTATTCCTGTTTAAACTGGGCAAATAAATATTCTTATTTCACTTGTCAAGAATTTCCTTGTGCAAATTGTTCAACAAATACTCAGGGTAACCTCTGGCTGTAAACATTTTCAAAATAAGTTCAATTTCATGCACAAAATCTGCATCCCACATGACCATTCTAGCTGCCCTCACAAGTTGGCCCTTCACCACTGCCATCTTCTGATGAGGGGAATGACAGCTAGAATAGTCTAAATATGCATTTGAGAATGAGGATTTCCTCAAAATCTTTGAGTATAGTTACCTTTGCTCAAGCTCCAGTGAAATTTCAACATCCAAATATGATATCCTATTTCTATTATATTCATAAGTAAATTTCAAAAAAATCCACTGAACTGTTAATATACTCAAAGAATTCCTCTAATTCACCTGAGGGACCTCTCCATACAAAAAATACGTTATCCAAAAAACATGTGGAATTTGAAATGAGTACTTGATATGTACTGGTAAACAATATATTATGTTCCCAAAATGACATCACTAATTTAGCAAATGTGGGGGCACAAGCTGCCCCCATAGCAATGCCTACTTTCTGTCTAAAGAAATTGCCCTTAAAAAAATAAAATTGTTGTTTAATACAACCTCTATTAGGGTAATTAAGGTATTAATCCTATGTCCTTCATATTTTTTTGAGGTTACCAGTTGTACTTTAAGCCACTCAAGGCTAATTTTATGAGGTATTACACTAAATAAATTGCATACATCCGTAGTCACTAAATAAAATTCTCCCTTTGTATCTACTTTATTTATACTTGAGAAAAAATGCTATGAGTCTTTGCAAATGTAGTCATATACTTGCAATGCCTTTTTAAACTGTTCATCTAAAAAACATGTATTAAAATAAGTTTTAGATCTTTTTGAAACCACGATGGGTCAAAATGGAGAATTTTTTAGAGTTTTGTGGATTTTAGGTATGCTAAATAAAGTTCCAACTACTGGATATTCATTTTTCATAAAAATGTACTCATCCAATGTAATATTCCCTTGTAAAATCATATCTTCTAGAAATAAATCTATTCTGTGCCAGGCAATGTTAACTTCATTGTGTGAAATTTCATCATACATACCATCAGTAAGTATATTATTCATAGCACCCACATAATATACCTGATCCATAATCACCATGCCATTGCCTTTATCAGGCTTCATAAAATGTACATTCCTATCGTGAATAATATCATACAATAATTTATTCTCTTCCTCATCCAAATTATAAAACACGTTTTAAATTACTTTTCTTTTTAAAAAATTGTCTAAAATCTAACTCACAAGTGTTTTCAAAGGCTACTGATTTATTATTAAGGGTGGGTTGAATGAACTTGACCTTTTACAACCCATCCTGCCATTACCCTCATTTGTAACTTGATTGCAAAAATAAACACCTAAATTTAATTTACGTAAAAACATCTTAAAATCTATAAACACATCTGCTATGTTGGCATCTCTCCCTGGGATAAAAGTAAAACCCTTAGACAATAAATTTGCATGTGGTGAATCAAAATTTTTATTAGGATTTTTAAAATAACCACAGGAGTCATAGCACCATATTCTAATTTTAAGTCTAACACTGTTGTTAAATTCATTTGCTCGTCAGTAAAATTATCTAATACATTAAAGTCCAAAGGGGGGAAAAAGTTTCATGTCCATTATTGAAAACGACATTGTCCACTATTTCTGCATATACCAAGTCAATAGTTTCACATAGGTCCAATTCCGAAGATATAGAATGTATTGTGTTCATAGAATCTTTCAACAAGCTACTGCGAAAATGACTATTTAAACTACAATAGTCACTTGCAACACTCATTTGAAGAAAAGACAACTTGGTCTTTAACTCCATTTCATTACTTTGAGAGACTTCCAGATGAGTACTGTCATTATTTAACATCGTATTATATACATAGTCTCCCCTTGAGCAGTCAATAGCATTTTCTGTACTTGCACCATTAAAATTCAGTAAGAAAGGGATAATATTACCTAGAGTGACCTTGTTTACCATCTCTTGCACCCATTTGGTTCATTGTTCCCTCTCTTGGGTCTTGCTCCCTGGTTTTGATAGTTTTCCATCAAGTACACCTCCTGGTATCTGTTGTTTCTCAGGGGTTGATAAGAAAAATTATCTTGTTGGCCACGATTCTGTAACCGTTGAGAACAATGCAGCTCCGGAGTAACTGGGGAGGGCTCCTGATGTAAACTCCGTTCTTGTGACATATCTGCCCCCTGTAAAGATGCATTCTGATTTTTTGTTTGTCTTTGATTACTCAAGGACATAGTAAGCTTGGGATAAGCCCTCTCTTTGGTGTATTCATCCATATCTCTCCTCAGTTTGTTACATTTACGGTTATAAATATCTGCACATATGTTATCAACCTGATTAAAGGCTTTGTCAAATGAAGCCTTTACTTCAGAGAATAATAAATCAGTGGTAATGCAGCCGATGTGCTCATCCAATACTAATGTCAGTTGTTCCATTTTAATGCTGTTATATTTTACCATCAGCCTGAGAACATCTAAACCTGCTACATTAAACACAGTTTCAAGTTCTTTTAAGAAATCACTATTGTTAACTGCTCTGTTTGGTAAACAACTAACTAACAGCCCTCTAGGGACTTGTTGCATTTCAATATTTCTTTCTAAATACTTGTTCTCTAACTTTAGTTTTTTATACTGTAACAGAGAGTCTTCAAATAGTTTAACTCTTACCACATGATTTGGAGCATTACGTACTTGTTGTCTATTACCACCCGTTTCAAAATTAAAGTCAAAGGTATTATTTTTACATCCTATATTCACTGTACTGTGTTCAGTATGGGAAGTGTTTTCATTAGTTGGTGTAGGTTGGGTCAAAGGCATACCCAAACTACCATATAGTTGTGATGATGAATCCATAATTTTCTGCATCTGTGCTCTTATGCTAGAAAGCTGTCAAATAGCTTGTTGCAGTTGGTTAGATAAATCCTCACTAGTGTTCATTTCCATAGTGTTCTGGTTGGCACCAGACTATTCTCCACTCCCGGCAGCTCCTTTAGACACAATAACCAAGGTACAAAACCAACAGATAAACTCGAACTATCAAGAAGAAAGACGTTAGTGCCACCAGAAATGTTATTAAATGTTGAGCGTTTTCATCTGTATAGGACCAGACTTCTTCAGAACAACTTACATACAAAAATACTCCCCTTAAATACATTCCCCTTAACAAATCACTTAATTGATGTGGACATTTTGATTCAATTTAAAACCGTTAATTAAAAATTTACAATAAAAAAGTGCCAGTCATTTGCTAAATGAAACATATCAGTCTCGCTCTAAAAACTGACTTAACATGGACAGCAGTAAAGATCTGTTCCTTTAAAACCCAGTCCATTAAACTATGACATGTTGGGACTGATAATCAAATGCCATGTAGTGAAGCTTTAATTAATATCTTTGTGAAGGGTGCAGGAATTCAAAAGACAAATATATAATGTATTTTCTAACAGCTTGGAACAGCCTGCTGGATGCAAATGTCCCACTGTAGGGGCAGCCTGTATGTATTGCCTGGTGAAATGACATGATCAGAGTCACACAGTAGAAAAATGAAGGCAGAAGGAATCAAACCCTGCACTTAAGAAGTAGCTCACAGCCTCACTCATCTGCACTAAGTACCAGACAGAATATTGCAGCCCGGTACACCCATGTCACTGCAAAAAACAAAAAAAAGGGTTACTGAAAATGTATTCACATTTAAAATATTAAAATTAAGCTCATAGACTTCATGCTGGCCAGTTTATTCACAGACAAATATTCAACATACTGTCAACAAAACAATGAAACCATGGACTGCACTCAAAGAACATGCTAATATGATTGTTTCTTTGCACTACAATCAATACCTTCTTCTACACTATAACTACTGTAGGTTGCATTTGTACACAGACACAGAGACAGATAAATATTCTCACACATAGGCACACATCTACACACATACACAAAACATCTATTAAAGCCACTTGCATGATAGTACACCTTAGATATCTGTTGAGAACAAGTAAATGAATACATTCAGAAAGCATGGGCAAGACGTGTCTCATCTTGTAGCTATCAGAATCATACAGTGAAACATATTGCAACTCCACCATCACAATCTCATCTTCTTAGCGCATATCACAGACATTGACCTAAAAGTCAGAAGCAGATTTTAAATGCTTCTCTTATATACCTAGAAAGTTGTTAGAATGTAACGCTTTGCATTAGCAAGTGTTTTCTTAAGAATACAAAGCTGAAACTCTTGCCTGGCATTATTATTGACTACAATGCAACAATTAGCCTGAAAGCCACATATTTTTATAAGGAGTGAGCAAACTTTGCTCATGAGTTCTTGATAGAGCTAATTTTTAAATATCAATTTGTTTTATCTATTTACTAACCAAGTAAACTTACTGTACTGTGCAGTGTTCATTTTCAGGAATGACTTAAGAACACTGACTGACTTACTAAAATGGATGTGGAAGGATTCAAACCCTGTACACTGGACAGCAGGAAGCAGTCTGTTTATCACCCAAAGCCTGAAGTGCCAGTTAACTCTAATTATATATTTTCTGAACAACTGTGAAACTCTAATGACTAACATTAGTGGCTGACTGTCATCTTCAGTAATTTATAAAAAAATGAAGCTGTTAAAGAAGGTCTGGTAGATTACCACTGGTTAAGGCTCTAAGCTCTGAATAAGCTGTTTCTTGTATCTTTTAATTACATTTTCCTACTTTAGGATCAGCCATTGAATAAAAAATGTACTTTTCATTAATGATTGGTATTACTGTTTAACACTTTAAATTATCTGCAGTTGTATGCAATTCCAATCCTTCCAGCTTTCTGTCTGTAATTCCATAGATATTGTGTGAATCCTTGGAGGGAGACTGACTGAGAGGGGAACACGTGCACACACACACACACACACACACACACACACACACTGCAAAATGTCTTCTGCCTGCTATAAAAATGATTCTTCATAAAAAAACACTTCTGAGTTGAAATCCACTTCTTATAAATGTTATAAAGATCTGATATAAAAGTCCCTGCAAAGACAAAGTCTGATGGCAAAGTCAGTACAGTAAGTTCACCAGCTCCTGTTCTCACATCTCCTGTGCAGCTGATGGTCTTCTAGGGCTGACTGTCTCATGCATGCAAGCTGCAGCAGATGTGTTGAAAGTTTGGAACTGGAACTTTTGATATTTCTTCATCATTCTTATGCATGTGGGAAAGTAATATTGTATTTAAAATGGATTATATGAAATTTGTCACATTATATATCGGGTAACTTCATGATATTTTTATTCTGTGGAAAGGCAATGAAATGGTTTTAAACAAGTTTTCCAATACTTTAAATGCCATGTATATATGAGCATAATTATTTGGACCTAACTTTAATTAAAATGGCTAGTGGTTTTGAATCAAATTCATACTGAAAATGTTTTCCACCGCTGTTTACACTATAGAAGCAGTCACACTATGTGGCGAAAAGAAATCTAGTCAAAGGACAGTCTGTTTATCTAGACCATTATGGAATAATGACACATTCACGACTGAAGTAAATCATCTGAACAAGATGCAATAGGATAGAGGCTTCCTGTTCATTTATTCAGTTCAATTAGTAATGAAGTTTTAGGAAATAGTTGATATAAGTTTCCTCTAATTTTGGAATAGCAAGATTCAGATTTTAAGTCTCCGACTAATAAAGAGAACATTAAAAAGTCTACATAACAATACAAATTTAAATAAAGCCATGATATTGGCTAATAATAATAAACATTCAGAGGTTAGACAAATATTTAATAAAAATTAGAAGTTAGCAATTAATACAGAAAAAAAAATCAATAAATGAGGAAATCAACTCCTCATTGTTTTTAAAAATAATAGAAATATGAAGAACATTTTAGAATCCAAACCACATTCAAACATTATTTGTAAGGGGATGTCAAAATGTGAGCCTTATATTCCTGTATCAAGTTTTGACCAATTTTTAACATGTCCTGAACATTTTAATTGCAAAACTGGTAGCTGCATTTATATGGCCAAGATCTTGACATGTAAATCATTTTGCATAGGGATTCATAAACACTTATATAGTGTTACTAGAGAAGGTATGAACAATGTTCTTTTGAAACATTCTATTTGTTGTAAAGGTTTCTATAATTTATATTTTATATGTCAGAAAAAGTTGAAAGACATACAGGAGGAGGATGGTGGGAGAATAGTTTGCTTCAAAGAGAAATGTGTTGGCAGATAAAATTAAAAGCCACAATATTTCCAGGAATAAATTATTCTATTTCTTTAAATAATGTTATTTTATAGGAACTCTGCTAAAAGTTCATATATATTTTTATGACCATCATGTTTCAGTTGTTTTACATATTTTTTTTTATATTTGCAGTTTTAAAACTGTATTTATTAATTTTTTTGGGAAAGCTATTGTGATTTTTTTTGATTATATGATATTTATGTGAAGCTGTTTAAAGTCTTTAATACATGTGTGACATTTTATTCTGAGGAAGTCCTAGTGCAGTATGAAAGCACTAAATAAAACATTGCTACATTGCTGTAATTGAATGGTTCACAGTGTTTTGTGGAGACTCAAACTGGGTTAGTTATTGCTTTTTTATTTACAAAGTTTTGGAGAGACTGGGTAAGAGACATTTTTTTCTTTCTCTGCTTTAGCCTTCAGAATTCTTAATTACCAGGGCTATATCAAGAAGTATATGCTTAAATATGCTAACAGTTTGGAAAAATTCCCAGGGTTCCAGTCTCCTGAAAGGAGGTCTTGAATCAGATTGTGGCTAATATAACTCAGGTTGCTAAATATGCATTAAAAGTGTGTATGGTTATGATGATACTGTGTATAGGGTATGTGTCTTAGCCACAGTCTTCAGAAACATTTTCTGGGTATATAACCAGAACTTTTCAGATGAGTTGCAGTCAGAAATCCTGAATTATCCAGTATATAGGGGGACTTGATTTGCATCCTTTGCTATGCAGGTGTTTAAACAGTGGTATGAGTGAGGAAAATTAAAGCAGGGGCTTTCTAGGATAATTCTGGTCCCCAAATTCCTTCCAAACCCTCTGCTCCAATTGAAAGACAGCCAATAAATGGTGCCTCCTGCTAAGAGGCACAAAGGAGAGATGGTAGGAGGACTCGTGAAAATCCCAAAAAGAAAGGAGTCTTTCCAAAAAAGTTTTATGTACACTCTTCAGAATTACTGTAGTAGAAGATAGTCACCCTCCCCCCTTCTTCCCCATCATCTCTTTCCTTTTTAAAGAATCTGTCTCTAAATGCTCACTTTTGGCAACAGATTGTGTATGACAAATGGGTTCTGAAGTTAATCCTGCAGGGCTACAGTTGCTGATGGATAGAACAGTCCCCTCCTTTTAGGGGAATCTCTTCTCCCTCCCAAACAGAGTTGTTTCCTCCAGTGCTCCTAAATATGTTGCAGGCAGAAGTTATAAAGCATTCACCTACAGTTCAAACAGGGAGGACTTTTATTCCAAAATGTTTCTGGTTAGAAAAAAAAAATAGCACGGTTGGAGACCAGTTTTGAATCTTTCTTCTCCCAGTCTCTATAAAGATTACAAACTGCTGACTCATTAGACAATGTGATTTCTTAATGCTTATTTGTGGGAGTCCTTTCTATGTTTATCAGGAGTCCTTAACAAAGATAACATTCCTCTTACAAGATCTAGGATTCCAGATAAATGTGCAAAAATCTGTCCTTGCCACATTGCAAAGGACTGTGTTTTTAGGCTGCCTTGTAGACACAGCGCCTCAAAAGTTTTTCTTCCTCATGGTGGATTTGTTTCTTCACATCTTCTGGAACTTTTACTGCTAGTCATGTGCTATGGTTAGAGAATTTTTCAGGATTTTAGGCCATATGGCTTTTATGATTTTCATGATTCCCTTTGGCAGGTTACATATGAGAATGATTCAGTGGTACCTCAAAATTATGTGGATCCAGCATTCTTACCCATTAGAATTTCAAATTGCAGTATTGGGCTTCATCAAGTTGGTGGTGGGATACAGTGGCTTACAGTCTAAGTCTGGCATTTTTGCCATCCACTCCAACACAGTCTGTACTGACTGATTGCTCAGATTTTGCTTGAGGAACAGTTTCCATGGGGATAAAAGTACAAGGACTGTGGCCACTTCAGACAGATCAAAGCACATCATTATAAAATAAATGTTGGCAGTGATTCATACCAAAAGTCTTTGCATTATGTCTGGGATCCATCTTTACTACAGAACATGATAGATAGCTCCATGTTGATGTGGTGCATAAACAGGGGGACACCAAATTACACACCCTATTCTGGCTGGCAGTGATAGCTTGGCAGTTAGCTCTACAGCACCCCTCAACTTTTGAAGCTCCTAACAAACCATCTGAGCAAAACACTGTGGCAGAGACAAGCTAATCAAATCCTGGACAGATACTCATGAGCAGAATCTCAACAAAGAAGACTTCCAGGAGTTGATCCAGATTTGGGAAACATCTCCGGTAGAGGAGTTCACCTCCTTTCAAACAGACAACTAAACATCTCCTGCAAGCAGGCCTGAAAAACAGGATGATCTGTCCTTTCCCTGGTTGGGGTGTTCCTATATGGATTTTCGCAATTTACAGTGATTTCTAAGGCAGTTTTGATTATTAAAAATACTCTCAAAAATGATTCTGGTGACATCATTCTGACCCAGGCAGAATTGGTTATCCCTTCTTATGAAATTGGCCAGGAGCAATAACCACAAGCTTTCTTACAAGCTGGATTTACTCATACAGAACAAGGGGAGTTTGATACACCCCAACAACAAACAACATCAACTGACTGTCTGAATGATTCACTTCTGATACTTTTTAACCACTTATTTCTTAAGGATATGTGGAAGGTACTAAAGGAAGCAAGAAAGCCTGCCGCTGAAAAATCATATATTGGCAAGTGGTAGAAATGTTCAAGTTGATGCCTATCCAATGACCGTGAGAGCTGGTATCCTCTGGCCTATCCTATGGCTCTGTAAAAGTACATATTTTGGCCACTTATGCAAGTATGCCTATGGATCCCCATTTTTTTTTCTCTATTGTCAAACAGTGTTGAAAGGGAGTTTTACTTCTGAGACCTCTTCAAAGGCAGGCTCTTCCTTCCTGAGATCTCAACTTTGTTTTACATAAAGTAACTATGTCACCCTTTGAGTCTGCCTGTCAGGTAGATTTAAGGTTCATCACTTGAAAACTGCTGTTCTTATTGCTCTGACATCTGCGAGAAGAATATCTTTGGTGCAAGCAGTCATGGTGGGAGAACCATATCTGATTTTTCATAGATACTGGGTAACTCTGTGTAAAAAAACCCTCTTTTATGACCAAGGTTATTTCGGAGTACACATTTAATCAAACCATCAATGTTCCTATTTTCTATCCAGTTTCACAAACATTTCAGAAACTATTTTATACATTGTTGATGTGCAGGCAACTAAGGTACTTTCTTGACAGATCTAAGTCATTTTGGAAAGCTATGTAAAGAAAACAAATAACAGCTTTATTGAGTAGGCCTTTCCTCTATTCAGTGTGAGCAGTACCAGAATATGGCATACTATACATGTTGACACATGGCATTCTAAACATGACATCTTATGCTGAACAAGATACCCATATGTCTTAGCAGCTATAGCTACCAGGTGGTGACATTTATTAACAAAAAAGAAAGAAGTCATGTTAAGGAATAAGGAACATAGGAGTTTAGTTAAATAATTTAAATTGTAATACTGAATTTTAGGATCAGCTATTCTGTTCTCTATATGGTTCCATGCTTTATTTTTAAAAGAGAATATATAACATACATTGCCTTGTAGGAAGTTACCTCAAATTTATACAAAAAGCTGTGTCAGCAAGTAATAAGAATATTTAAACATGAAAGTACTTTCATTAGTCATTCACACATCCATCTTTCTCTAACTGAATAACTATAGTTTGTCTTGTAATAATGTAGTTGACATTAGGGTCACATTGGTGGTGGCTTTTGTGAGCAGATACTTACACAGAAGTAGATGACTAAAAATTATAATAAGGCATGTGTAATTGAGCCCAGAACACCTCTCCCTGAGTAACTGTCTTTAGGTGTTTAAGTGGACCTAAGTAATTTTGTTGAAATTAATCCATCCAGCCCTCTTGAATGGAAAATAATAAAAACTAAACTTTTTGATATTGACATATCAAAATTCATAAACTAGAAAAAAGGTCGATTCTTCCAACTTCTAAATACAATAATTCAAAGGAATGTTGCCTAGTGCAGTGGCACAGTTTTTGCTTTTCATTGAAATTACAGTGAAAATTGCAGAATCAAGTTTGGTGACTAGAAAGTGTCGATACGTACCAGTGAATTACCAAAACTGTCTTTCTAATCAACATTTGCTGCCCCTGGTATATTAAGAAAAATGTTGTTCCTTTACATATTCTTTCCTTATCTCTTTCTGTTTCAGTACCAAAAGAAGCACAATAGAAACTGCTCACACTGCTTTGTTTTAATCAGTCACACTTCCCTCAGACATTTGTACAAATTGAGGGCATGTCTTTAATTTAAGAAAGTGTATTTTTTTACTATAATAACAACATAGATGCTCATCACTTCTGCTATAAGACACTGACTTTCTGAACGCTGATATGCCAAATGGACATAGAATGCCCAAAATACAGAAAGACCAAAAAAAAAAAAAAAAAAAAAAGTTTAATTGTGTTTTTGGTGGGGTCAAGCCCCCCACACTCACTGATATGGAGACCAAGCCTCCCATAGCCCCCAAAATACATATACCAATTTCACAGTCACTTGAAGTAAGAAGAAACCTCCTAAAGCAAGTGAATCATTGCTGGTGCATTATGCCTGTCACTTTTTTAGCATGCTATTGATGCCTGAGGAGTTTTGAACTCAAGCAACTCTAGGGAAGTTGATGTTCATCTGCCACTTCATTAGTTCTCAGAAATTCCTAGCAGCTGTAATAAAAGAATCAATACCTGATCTGTCTTTCTCCCCCAATCTCTCTCTGTCTGTATATATATATATATATATATATATATATATATATATATATATATATATATATATATATATATATATATACGACTGTTCTCTCTCTCACTATATATATATATATATATATATATATATATATATATATATATATATATATATAAAACTGTCTCATCCAATATTTAAAGTTCACACTACAGAGGGATAAAATTGATCAGTCACAGCATGAAGTTATGGGAAAGAGTAGTGGAAGCAAGGTTAAGAAGGGGCGTGATGATTAGTGATCAGCAGCATGGTTTCATGCCAGTAAAGAGCACTACAGATGTGATCTTTGCTCTGAGAGTGTTGATGGAGAAGTACAGAGAATGTCAGAAGGAGTTGCATTGTGTTTTTGTAGACCTAGAGAAAGCATATGACAGGGTGCCTAGGGAGGAGTTGTGGTATTGCATGAGGAAGTCAAGCGTGTCAGAAAAGTATGTAAGAGTGGTACAGGATATGTACGAGGGTAGTGTGATAGTGGTGAGGTCTGCGGTGGGAGTGACAGATGCATTTAAGGTGGAGTTGGGGTTACATCAAGGATCAGCTCTGAGCCCTTTCTTATTTGCAATGGTGATGGACAGGTTGACAGGCGAGATCAGATAGGAGTCCCCATGGGAACAGGTGGAAGAGACCCTGGATTGATGGAGATATGCTCTAGAGAGAAGAGGAATGAAGGTCAGTAGGACTAAGACAGAATATATGTGTGTGAATGAGAGGGAGGACAGAGGAATGGTGAGGATGCAAGGAGTAGAGGTGGCGAAGGTGGATGAGTTTAAATACTTGGGATCAATAGTTCAGAGTAACGGTGAGTGTGGAAGAGAGGTGAAGAAGAGAGTACAGGCAGGATGGAGTGGGTGGAGAAGAGTGTCAGGAGTGATTTGTGACAGACGAGTACCTGTAAGAGTGAAAGGGAAGGTCTACAAGAGGGTAGTGAGACCAGCTATGTTATATGGGTTGGAGACAGTGGCATTGACAAAAAGGCAGGAGTTTGAGCTGGATGTGGCAGAATTAAAGATGTTAAGATTTGCACTGGGTGTGACGAGGGTGGACAGGATTAGGAATCAGTATATTAGAGGGTCATCCCAGGTTGGAAGGTTTGGAGACAAAGCCAGAGAGGCACGATTATGTTGGTTTGGACATGTGCTGAGGAGGGATGCTGAGTATATTGGGAAAAAGATGCTAAGGATGAAACTACCTGGTAACAGGAAAAGAGGAAGGCCTAAGATAAGGTTTATGGATGTGGTGAGAGAGGACATGCAGGTGGTTGGTGTGACAGAGCAAGATGCAGAGGACAGGAAGAAATGGAAACAGGTGATCTGCTGTGGCGACCCCTAATGGGAACAGCCGAAAGAAGATGATGATTTATTTTTATTTTATATGTATTTGTTTTCTGGGGTAGAGCACTGATACCTGTGGACCTTTAACAGAGCAATCACTTTGGAGCAAATCTAAAGAGATTAAAAATGGGCAAAATAAAATTATTTTTTTTTTTTTTATGAAAGGGAGCAAGCAATTGAACTGAAAGGACAATGATAATTCACAGGTAAAGCACTTGAAAAGAAAGCTTATAAAGAATCTGATATTTTTCATTAAACTGCTAATAATTCTATACAGCTTTACAAGCATCAAAAAACACAAGTGTACTAAGACAAACACATATACTGCTTAACGGCCACTATGTGGTACCTATCTTAAACTCTACTAAAGAAAAATGGTTTTATTTGGAATGGATAGAAATTTCAAATTCTGAAAGATATCCACAGGTTAATAAATTATAGCACGGTAAACTTTATATATTTTCTGCATTTCTTATTCAAATTAATATTAGGTTCGAAGTTGCTTTTCCAGCTGTACTTCACGTCTCATAAAAGAAGAGAAAATATCAGTTCTGTACAGACCAGGAAGCCCAACCAGTATCTGAAAAACTGTTTAATTTCACATCGAACTGAATTCTGATGTCTACGTTCCTTGATGTTGAAAATATCTGTGCCACAATGACATGTTTGCAGTCTTTATCTTAAAGTATTTTATTAGATCTTTAAGTAATAAAAGCTTGCACATTCACAGTGTCTTTAAAGGACTTATTTTTGGCTTGTTACTGAGGATATGTAAATTATTTTGCAGTAGAAGGCATGTTAGCTGATAATGAAAATATACTACCTAATATCTATTACATTACAAACTTGTTCTTTAATTACAGGCAGGTCCAACTATATTTTTTGGGACATTTACCAAGATATTCAGTATTAAGAATGAGTAAAAAAAGTATTAATTTTAATTTCAAATTAGCTAATTAAATAGTCTCAGAATAGTGTTATTATTAATCCACTTGACATGATCCTTTAGCTTCAGTTATTATGAGCCTGGTGATGTTTTCTACTTAATTAGATTAATATTTTATAACTAGAATTTGCATATTATACATCAGTAAAATGCAGCCAGTATTAGGCTATAAGTTTTAAAAACTTTCCGTTATAAACTACCTTCTTTAGTTTTAAAAAAAATAAAAAGTGACTTATTCATTGTAAGGCCTACCTATAAGGCAGGCTTACACTTGAGTAAGTAACTTGCACTAAGAGGAAATCTTTAAATAATAATAGATTTTTGAATTTAAATGATGATAAAATTATAATTTAAAGATGACAAGCTATAAAATCTGATACATTTCAGGTGTTTATTTACAGTATTGTTGTGGCAAAACTGTTGCACTTTGTAATTTCTCTGTTGATTAAATACTCCCTGTCTTGTATTGCTTGTTGCCCAGAAAGAATATTTTTAATAGCTGTCATGTTTACTATTTTAGCATAATTCATAACCATTGGCTAATATTGGTCATCTGAGTTTTTAAGTCTCTGAATTTCTAAAAGTTGCAGTGTACAATTCATTTTATTTTCCATCTAAAACTTTATGGATAAGTTATATGTGCTGTCTGTGTTATAAACCCAGTCATGGAACAGAGTAATGTTGTCACTAATCAGCAACTTTTGTTCTAGCACAGGGTATTCTATGTCTTTATGTTTTTTTTTTTTTTCTGACATGAATTCTTCTGATTTTTTCTACTTTTCTTTGTAATTTTGTACTCATTACCTGATGGTCAAGTTTTAATAAGTATCTTTAGCTCTTTTCTGTCATTATTTGGAGATAAACCCAGGAGAGGACTAGTCAGGGTCCTTGCTCACGTATTTGGCTTAATAAAGTTACCTTTGCATGTCAGTGTCAAAACCCCCCGATACAAGCAAAAGCAGCATGTCTTATACCACTATTTATGTATTTATTTATTTTTCTAAATTCAGATAATCTTTATTATACTATAGCCTGAATTATGGAACCTGAACAGGATAAAGATATGAAACAAACTGAAACTTCTACCCTTTTCTGTAAACCCAAAGGCCCAAAAAGTCACAGGAATAATGTCATTAAAACATGGATTATAGCTTCATGATAAAACAATAATTAGCTTGGCCCACCCACCTTAAATAAAAGATCACTTAATGCCAAACTAATTGACATAAACATTACTAGAAATTTAAGATACTGTTTTGTGGTATGCTTAGACAAATTAGATAAATCAAGTATAATGCCCGGTATTTACTTGTTAAGCCTGGTCAGGTTAACTTCATTATCTCACCACTTAATTTGCTTATCATTTTCAAGAACCACTATTCAGTTATTGGAGGTATATTAACACTGCAGCTTTTACTTCCAGAGATAGAGCTACCAAACGTCCGCAATACATTGATAAGGTTACTGGCATAATCTTAATCCTACAAATAGCAAACTACTTTATCAATTTGTTATAATAGCTTTACCAATAATCAACTAACTTATATTTCTTCCATTCTACATAAATACTGGTCAAAAATAGTTTTTTTTCCACATTTCTAAAACAACATTATTTCCTACTATTAAAAACATTAGTAATAAACCACCTTTTTTCAAATCATTCTAAACTAAACTCATTTCTGGATCTTCAGTGTCTGGATTACAACTGGGTATTCAATCATAAACTGACAGAAGATAAAATCAGTTATTTCTCATAATGCTAAGAGATCTTTATAGAACTCATTCTATCCCATCACATGTAATATTAAACGGACAGCATTTAAATCAGAATAAGCAACGATATTCTTATTAAGCCAGCATCATGTCTTAAGAAGCAGCAACATGGAAAGGAGAGGGGAGGTCTACAGCAACTCAAAATATGAGAAAGTATTTCAAGAAATAATTTAAAAGTTTTGATTACTAAACCTCATCTGTGTTCTCAGAGTTATCACTGTATGAGAAAAAGGTATCCTCTTATTCAGATTGGGCTCATATGCCTTGGAGACTTTTAATGAACATTATAAAGATCCAAAAACATCTGCACATATTCATAAAATGAGGATATTTTTGTCCATTATTGATCTCTGATGAACCTATTTTGGATGTTTTTATTTAAATGTTCTGTAAAATATATAATATTGAAATTATACTAATAATGATCTAGATATTAACCAATATCTCAATTTCTTTAACTTCCCACAGCTTAGCCCATACTACACTTCTTCCTGGATGCAATATAGTTTGCTACTCATTCCCTAGGATTCAGAAAGGCTTATCAAGAGGACAAAGCCTTATCTTGGAAGGTTTACTTAACACTGTAAGCCTTTCTAATTCAGAGACTAATCTACTATTATGGTTTTCACATTACAGGGGCCCTAGCACGGGCAGCAGTCTCCATAAGGAAGCTGTACAGTAATAATGAAGTCCAGCATAATGCTAGTCATTTGCCCTTCTCCAAACATATCCATGGCTCACCATATACTCAGTTAAGTGACTAAAATTTTACTCAAGGAAGAAAAAATTAACACCATCATTTAATGGCATTTACTCGTTAACTTCCATGGGAGTACTCATTCTGGAGGTAAGTACAATGGGGCATTTACTCATTAACTTCCATGGGAGTACTCATTCTGGAGGTAAGTACAATGGGACATTTACTCATTAACTTCCATGGGAGTACTCATTCTGGAGGTAAGTACAATGGGACATTTACTCATTAACTTCCATGGGAGTACTCATTCTGGAGGTAAGTACAATGGGACATTTACTCATTAACTTCCATGGGAGTACTCATTCTGGAGGTAAGTACAATGGAGCTGTGGAAGTCAGTGTGTGTATTTGTTTGGAAGTATGTGTGCCTGTCTATAAGGGTATGAATGCAGCTGACTGACTGATTGTGTTTGTTCATATTTCTGCCTTGATGTTTCTGCTATAGGAATTAGGTAGGAGATGCTGATTCTGTATGTGTGTGTGACTTAGAGTATACATGCTGATTTGTTGTCTGGAGTGTGAGCAAGTCCCAGTGACGTGTGTGTGTGTGTGTGTGTGTGTGTGTGTGTGTGTGTGTGTGTGTGTGTGTGCGCGCATGCAAGGGAGTGCCTTTGATAACATAATATAATGCATGGAATGCTTGGGTGATCATTAACATGACAGGTTTGATTCACAGACATGGTTATAAGGCATTAATAGTTTTTTTTTCTCTCTGTTGTGCTGACTGACTAACCCAAGTTGGATAGTAAGTGTGAGTGAAGAAGGTGTCTATGAATACTAACCATCAAATGAAAAGTAAAGTCCCATGCCAAATTGGATCATTTTCAGTATTTTAGAAATGATTTTCAGGCATTGTGCCTAAAAGTACTCACATTTTTATCATGGTCATGGCTTACTTGACCTTTATATGAATTAGTATAAAGTGATCGCTTACAGAATTCTGATATTATAAACCCTGGAAAATCCAAGATCTATAGTACATATTAATTAAAAAAATCAAGGTAGATGTCACTGTACTAGTCAGTGTAGAAAAATATTATTCAATGTACTATTTGACTTTGTTAGTCTGTTTTAACACACTTGTCAAACCAATAACTAATTTATAACTTTATAAATAGTTTATTTAAATAAATCTCATAAAGCTACAATGCTTTGCCCTTATTGCAAATGCTTCAAAAGCATTCAACAGAATGGATTGTCTTTTCTTTTATGTACTATGCCTACATCTGGCTACTCACTAGAAGGACAAAAACAGTCAAGTCAATTTTTTGTCAGAAGCATTTTATCAAAACAAGTTTATTTAGTCAAAAAAGTCCCTACAAGGATACTTCTATCTCCATGTAGACTTGATATTTATATAGAATGTCTTTTCATACACTTAAGTGCATCCATTATTTCATTTACAAACATCACATTTGTAAAGGTCCTCTTCACTGCATTCCCAGATGATGTTAATATACATCTCCAACATCCCTCTTCTGACATTTCAAAAACATTTCCTGCCATCAAAGCTTATTCTTTACTATATATAAACCAAATTTTACTAAATTATTCCTCTTTCTCTTATTTGTTAATAGTATCTTCTTACTCTTTCAGGTAAAAGCATGACAAACTGTATCGTAACACATAGAAGTTACATATTTATATGGTGTTTCATATTTCCAACATAATAATATTTTATCATTGTTGGGACTTTGCATTGATATGAAAAATGACCAATTATGAAGTTTTGTGTTTTTTCAAAAGTAACTATATTGAAATGTCATTTTTTATACAATGTCTGTTGAAACATTCTGGCATTTTTTTAATTAATTCCCTAATGATAAAGTATGTTTATACACTCAGATCTTTCATATGTAATATTCTAGTTTAATGACACCAACGCAGTTGTGAGGGAATAAACTTTCTGATTTGCTGGCCTACTAACCAGGGAATATATAAAGAATAATTATCAAACTTTAAAAAATAATATAAGTAGAATAAGTTGGATATCTTTTTGATTGCATTTTTGACATGAATTCATTTATCAAACAATTTTAATCATTTGGCTATTCCACTTTAAAAATGCATACATTTGTGTTGTGTTAGTATCCGTATTTCACTGTTTATTAAAATAATTAGATCTAACTTTAATCAACTCTTTCAAATACTAATTCAGAACACTGACATTGTGATTGAAGTTAATCTATATACATATATTAGTGTTATCTACTATAAAACAAAACTTTGTGGGAGTCTGTATGTAAAACATTTAATTATGTAACAAATATACATAAATGTTCAGTTTCCCTGATGATGAAAATTGTATGGTTAAGATTTAAAGTTAAATTCTCTACTTTCCAAGTTGATCTGGAAATAGCAAAATCTTGTCAACTGACAAGTTAAACGTTGATACTAGAAAACATTATCTCTAAATCATATGTATTGATTATTACACATAAAAAAATATTATGTGCTATTGTTCCATTGTATGGGCATATATGATTAAGCTTTGAAAGAAGACTCTACTTGGCAAGGCATTTGGAAAGTAGCTATAAATGGTATTCCTTTATTAAAACTCTAATACACACAGTTCATGATTATCAGCAGATGACCTCCTGTTTTGCTGGCTTCCTGCTAAGTGCATGTGTTGTCTTGCAGACGACATTGATCTTTTAAATCTTCTGTGAATTTCCTTTAAGTAAAGCAATATTGAAACATTTATATCAGTACGTGAAACATTCTTGTGTTTATAAAGTGGAAACTTGCAGTTTTGCATATCACAAAAATGCAATCAGATTATTTAATGATTTTTAATATTCTTGATATGCTAATTATTTTTTCAGACACAACTATCTAAATGTTTTGCTACATTTATGGATGCTTTTACCAACATATGTTTATAGTATACAAAAGCTTTCAAGCTCATTACAAAATTTAAAACAAAATTTGCTGACAATTATTTTGGCTATTTCTTATCAAGCAAAATTAACAGTGCAGATGATTCTGTAATGTAAGACAAGTTTAATTTATTTTACGCACTGTTTTATAAAATTCCAAATTTTAACGTTTCAGAATATGCAACACTGCTGTAAACATATTTTACTTATTTTTTCCAGATATGATATTATGTATCTAATAGAACAGTTACATTTAGTCCAAGTTAAATTTATGACTTTGGTTATTGTACTTGTTAATAAAACAGTTGTATGCTGTTTATATAGTTAATATACTATTATGTTTTATGTTTTTTTTCAAATTGTACTAATATTTAATGTTTATGTAGTGGTTTTCTTACTTGATACAACATGATTTATGACAAAAAAAAGTCATCCATATTCATATAAATGTTGCCTATCCATATCAAGCAATGCTAGATATTGTGCTCAGAGATTCTATCAAGATACATTTTCATCTGCTGAGATGCTGTCATTCTCCATTCACATCCTATGTAATATTGCAGACAGATATACATATTACCAAAGTCCAACCCTAACTACAAGAGTAATACATTGTCAAGGAACACATAGGTTTCAAAGAAAAAAAAAATACTAGCAAATGATATTCTCTATCAGGGTGTGAAAAAGGCCATTGAGCTACGTCATATGAATACATTTCTACCACCTAGCCTACAATATTTTAACCATTGTTTACAACTGCAGTGATCACCTTATGCTCTCTGATGAATACTGCGGTTGATTACAACTGTAACATTCACCAGAGAGCATATGCATGTATATTGAAAGTATATAAAGTTACTTACCTGTTGTATATAAACCCCAAGACCAACTCAAAGTGCCAGTTTACACGATTTCATTGTGACAGCAGAAAAGTAGTCATTGTAAGACAATTCTTTATGACAGAATGACATGCATACCTCTCGTAGTGTAAGTGCATTAAAAATAATGGGGGGACAAAGGCCCAAAATTAAACACTATATTTCAATATTGCTGTAATAAATTTACGAAGTTGCTAGAATAATAGGTGTTATGGTGGTGTATATATATATATATATATCTATGGGTCTAGTGCTTTTGGTCAAATTACAGTTGGTCAAAAATGATTTCAGTATTCTTACACGGAAACTCGATCAGTCCAAATCAGTCCAACCAAGGAACTTCTCAAATATACCATTTATTAGACACATAATTCACAGTTGTAGACAAGTTGACCTAGGTTTCATCTTGAACGTATACAGACTTCATCAGAACTAACACATCATACTGAAACTACTTCCCTTTATAACACTCCCAGGTTAATTGATTAATTATACTCCCACAAAATTAAAGACACATACCCATCAGACCATACATATACCTAAAAACATATATAAGCTAAAACCATGAATAAAAACATACTATAATATTACATAAAAATAAACATATAAAAATATGTAAGATAAAATCAGTACAAAATGAATAATAAAATAATTTGATTTGTTAATCCAACAATATAAGTTACAAAATGTCTAGATAAAAACAAATGTTATGACAGAAATTTTAGCCCAGTATATATCTTAACTTTAGTAATGGGGTAAACTAATATGGTCATTAATTCCAGGATAACTAGTGGCATTTAACCTTATTTGCCACTTAGTTTCACTAATATCTAAATGGACATCCAAAATATGCCCTTGATTATCCCTAATAACTTGCTGAATAATACAAAATTGGAATTCGTGACCTATATTTATCTTAATATGTCTTGCCAGTGCATTAGTATTTTTCATATGTTTAATGTCCAGCAAATGCTCCCCTATCCTTTCTCTAAGTGTACGACAGGTTTTTCCAATATAAAATGCTGCGCACTGATTGCACTTAGCTAAATACACCACATTTCTGCTATAGCAATCATAATGTCTATTAATAAATATAATTTCTTTCCCTAATTTAATCCTATTTTCTGATGTAAGAATATACTTGCATTTATTACAGCTGCCACACTTAAAATTCCCAAACGGTCTACAAGACCTAGATGTCAGTTTTAACTTACTACCCTCTAATAGTTTTTTAAAAGATCTATCCTTTCTATATACATTAATGGGAGAGGCCCTTAATTTACTATATACACTAGTATCTAATTTCAATAAATCCCAATTCCTCTGTATTATCCTCACCATAGATTCCGTGTCACAATTATATGTGGTTATAAAAAACAAACCTTCCTTAATTTTATTTTCCTTTTTCACTTCAAATTCAACCAACAACTCACCTATGTCTGTACCATTTTTTAATATGGGCTGATAAATCCCTCCCTTTCTTTTATCTATAATCTCCACCTTAATAGCTTGTACCAGGGTCTCGGGGTAACCTCTTTTCAAAAACATTCCTGTAATAAAATCTAGTTCCTTTTCAAAATTTAAGTAGTTATTAACCATTCTGGCAGCCCTGACCATCTGCCCTTTAATTATAGCCCTTTTCTGGTGGTCAGGGTGCCAGCTCTGATATTCCAAATAAGAATTCGAAAAGGTAGGTTTTCTATAAATATTTGATATAAGACTCCTTTTATCATTATCAACTGTCAAATGGACAAATAAATAATTTATTTCAGTATAACTATAAACAAAGGTAAATTTTAAAAAATCGACCGAACTGTTAATATATTCCAGGAATGCTTCCAACCTCTGAATGTCACCATCCCAAATTATAAAAATATCATCCAAAAATCGCATATATTTCTGGATGAATTTATTAAAATCACTTTGAAACACATATTCTTGTTCCCAATAGGACATAACATAATTTGCATAAACGGGGGCACACGCTGCCCCCATTGCTACTCCAGTAGCATGCTTATAGTAGCTGCCCTCAAAAAACAAAAAATTGTTGTTTAATACCATGTCCATAAGGGATACAAAAACATTTATTTGGTCCTGATCAAATGACCCTATCTTATTTAGCTGATTCTCCAACCATTCTAGCCCAATACTATTAGGAATCACTGAATATAAATTACAAACATCAATAGTAAGTAAAATAGTTGAAGGGCCTATTCTCACATCATTTAGTTGGGATAAAAATGCCATGAGTCCTTAGTAATGTAATTGAACATTTTAACCCCCCTTGGAGATGAAAATCTAAATATTTACTTATAAAGCAAGTTTTATTCCTTTTACCATCCACAATCGGTCTGAAAGAAACATCAGTCAGACCCTTGTGAATTTTAGGAATGCCAAAAATATTGCTTATTACTGGAAAATTATTCACCAAATACTCAAAATCCATTTCATTGATTTGTCCTTGATAAAGCATATCCTTTAGCATCAGGTCGATCTTTGAATAGGCCACATGAATTTCATTTAAAGTTATTTCTTCATATGCTTCCCTGTTAACATCCTAAACATATAGTCTGAGTAGTCATTTTTATCCATAATCACTATTCCATTGCCCTCGTCAGGCTTCATAAAACGAATGTCCTTATCTGTGATAAGCTCATTAAGCACTACAACTTCATCATCAGTCAAATTACTATACACATTTTTCACTTTGTTATTCATATTGCCTTTGAAGTATTCCCGCATTCTAACTCACAGGCCTTCTCAAACATCATCGCTGTATTATTTGTGATAGGATTAAATTTGCTAGGTGTCTCTAGAACACTAGTATTTACGTGTCCATCCTGTAAAAAACTCATTTTAATATTCATTTTCCTAGTTAAATACTTTAAGTCAATAAACACGTCAGTAATGTTACCTTTCCTACCAGGAATAAAGGTAAATCCTTTAGATAATAATTCCAAATAGCTGGACTGGCAGTATTTCCCCTGGTGTCAAAATATGTCCTTCAACATTTCTGCTTTCTCTCTCTCCAGGCAGCTTCCAGGTCTTCAGCTTAGTATCTTCATATCTTCGAGCCACTTCTTGTGGCTGATTGTGGCAACCAATGGTTTATGCTGTGACTGATTGTTTTACTGGATAGAACTTAATTATTGATTTTACCCCAATGCCTTTTTCTTATGTGGGGAAAGTCTCTTTGAGTTGAATGCAAATTCATAAAGATCTGAACCGACCACCTGGTCGGCCTATTGTGTCAGCTTTTGGATATTTTACTTATAATCTTTGCACCATGTTACATGAAATATTGATAAAGAAAGTTCTGTTGTTACCTTCTTATATACAAGATTCATATGATTTTCTAAGGAAAATAAAAGATATATATTGGGGTGAAAATATGTACTTTATTACGGTGGATGTAGAGAGTCTCTACACCAATATTTCCCATATTTTGGGCTTGGAAGCTATAAAATTCTTTTTGAATGATAGTCCTAAAACATATTATGTCCTGGAACTGGTAGAATTCTGCTTGAAAATAATTTTTTGAATTTAATGGCACTGTTTATAGACAAGTTACAGGTACTGCTATGGGGCAGCGTTTGCACCAGCCTATGCTAACCTGTTTATGGGGCTATTTGAAAATGAACACCTGTATAGGTTGCCTTTCTTTCAAAATAATGTTCTAAGGTATTTTAGATTTATTGATGACCTAATTTTCATTTGTCATGGGGATTGGGATACATCAGATAACTTCATTGATGAATTAAATAATAACAGATTTGGTATAAAATTTAGTGACATACAAAAGGAAACCAGGTTAATTTCTTGGATATTTCGCTTAGGGGCAATAATGGCTTTCCCATATATACTAGTATTCATAGAAAATTTGATGAAATAAGCTGGAAAATGTGGGAGATAGTTGCCATCCCCCATACGTTGTCAGCCATCCCCTATGGGGAATTTTTGAGAATAAAAGACTCAATTCTGATATTGATATGGCCTTTAGGGAGGCCTATAAAGTGGCCGAGATATTCAAAACTAGAGGTATAACCCAGATGATGTAGAAAATAGCTTGCATAGAGCCTTTAAACAGAGTAAGGGCACTATTAGACAAAATAACTATGAAAGTAGCAATAAATATGGGACTGAACAGGAGAGAATGTTTTTGTTACAAAGTACACTAACTTCTCTATGATTGGTAATAAAATCATTATGGAATATTGGAATTTTATTAAAAAGATATAACATCACTGAAAAATATAAAATTAATGACATCATATAGAAAGGGAAAAATATACAGGACTTTCTGATACACAGCATTTATAAAAAGCCTTGTACTAATGAATTAAATGTTGTGAAGAATTTGGGAACATTCCCTTGTGGAAAATGTGCTATATGTAAACATGTTGTAAATGAAGTGAATAAAATAAATGGCAAAATTTTTGATACAAAAGGCAAATATACATGTATGAGCAAAGGTGTTGTGTATGTCATATTCTGTGATTGTAACAAATACTATATTGGAGAAACAAAAAGAATGCTAGCAGATAGGATAAAAGAACATATTAGAGATGTTAAAAATAATAAAATTACTAGTCCTATTGCTGAGCATTTTAACTCAGTACACCATGGAAATATTGAGAATATAAAAGTGTCTGTTCTGGAACATGTTCCATTATATTATAATGATGTTGATAGGCAAAAAAATATGTTAAGACAAAAGGAATGCATTTTGATTATGAAATTTGGGACTTTGCATCCACATGGAATGAACAGAGAATGTAACTGGCAATGTCTTGTTTAAGACTGTGACTTTAAATATATTTAAGCTATGTGATTTGATAGTTTAATTATGTAATTGATTGATTATTTGTTTTTTGTATATATTGCAAGTGTTTTATGAGTTTTACTGTTTTACTCTGTAAAGGCTGTTTGCCGAGGCGCTAGAGAAGGAACTGTTCAACGAAATAAATTTTATTGGAAGGTAGAGCTGGGACTCACTGATAGTCTTTGTTGTTTATATATATACATCTTGCTTGCTGTTGTTTTAATATGACAAGTGAGTCCATGTGCTCCTTTCCTAGAATATTTAGAGAGACTGGTATGGAGATGTTTAATCGGAATGGAGAAAATAGCAACCGTTCCAGTAATTTGCCTAATGACACTGGCACAACAATGATAAAGAATGTAGTACCAGAAGCCACAGGAGACTCAGGCTTTGGTATTATAAAGAAATGGGAAAATTCCAGGAAGAGAACTACTACCAATCCTTTTGCTATGGTAGGCAAAAGAACATTATTTCAGATAATCCAGATGTACAGGATTTGTGTTCTAAACTTGAAAGATTGATTTTAAAGAAACATCTACTTTCTACAATATTGGCAGTCTTGAAAGATATATTGAACTGGATATAACACCTAGAGGGTTAAGGTCTATTAAGAATCCATCAACACCATTTGACCTTACTAATGAAGTAGAAGTTAAATTTCATGAGCGATGGATAGCAGCTGCACATCGGTGCAGTTTAGAATGGGTGTCAATTTTAATTGAAAGAGACAATATGAAAAAGACAAACTTGTAGTTGAAACCAAACAAGTTTGTGAACATCTGGTAAATATTACATCAAATTCTACATTAGAGAATTTCCTCTCAGGCATTAACATCAAATTAAATAGTTATGAAAAAGATCTGGTAGAAAGAAAAAAATCTAAACTAACTAGAGACATTAGAGACTATGACCACAAGAGGGCGTTTGTATTTCCTAGCTATCAAAGAAACAGGAGAAAGAGTGTCTCTTTTCAAAAAGGAAATCCTGCTCCAGAAAAATATGCCAGTAAGAACTTCCTGTCTGGTGAAAGTGGAGCGTCTTCATGGGAAGAAGATGACAGAGAAACTTTTCCTAGACTGCCAGCTGCAGCAAACCCAGAAGCATTTCATAAAACCTACTCAGAATCGAATGGACATTATACCAATACCAGGAAAAGGGGCTGGAACAATCCAGAACGCCAGAGAGACTCGGGCGATGGACAACATAAGAAAGGTAGATGGACATAACTTACATAGTAATTATGTTGTTAACTTGTCCAGTTATAAACTAGACAAGATAGAAATGTCTGTTTTAGAGAAGGGTTTAAAATTTGTCCCCACATGCTTACCCAAAAGTATGAGGTTAAAACTGAATTGTTCCAACTATGCCGAAAAATGCATTTAAAGGAACACTTCTTTAGATTAAATAAAGCAACTGAGTTAGATACTAACTGTGATGTTTTACTTTCATTAGATAGTGAAACAGAAAGTGAAGAAAGTTTTTATTCATGTGCATCGGGTAGTGAAGATGAAAATAATGCTTATGACTTATTAAATACACATATGCTTAAAGATAATAACTATTTTTACCTCCATGTAAAAATTCTAATATAGTACGTTTTGAATCTCTACTGAATACAATGTTAGAAAAGGAAATAGAGAGCTTTATGAATAACAAGCATACTTATAATCTAACAAAATTGGAATGGGAAAAGCTGCAACAACTGAGTAAAAACTGCAATATAGTCTTTAAACAAGCAGACAAAGGGGGAAAATTAGTTACATTAAACTCTCATGATTATTATAGTATGTGTATGCAACATCTAGATAACAACAATGTATATTGTAAAACTAACATTAATCAGCTATGTCAAGCAGAAAAGATTTTGAAAAATTATTACAGAAAGGTGTGAGATTACACTATCTAAGTCAAATGGATATAAATAGAAAAATAAATGTAAAGAACAGAAAAATTGCAAAATTCTTTTGCCTACCTAAAATTCATAAGATCTGAACCGACCACCTGGTCGGCCTATTGTGTCAGCTTTTGGATATTTTACTTATAATCTTTGCACCATGTTACATGAAATATTGATAAAGAAAGTTCTGTTGTTACCTTCTTATATACAAGATTCATATGATTTTCTAAGGAAAATAAAAGATATATATTGGGGTGAAAATATGTACTTTATTACGGTGGATGTAGAGAGTCTCTACACCAATATTTCCCATATTTTGGGCTTGGAAGCTATAAAATTCTTTTGAATGATAGTCCTAAAACATATTATGTCCTGGAACTGGTAGAATTCTGCTTGAAAAATAATTTTTTGAATTTAATGGCACTGTTTATAGACAAGTTACAGGTACTGCTATGGGGCAGCGTTTGCACCAGCCTATGCTAACCTGTTTATGGGGCTATTTGAAAATGAACACCTGTATAGGTTGCCTTTCTTTCAAAATAATGTTCTAAGGTATTTTAGATTTATTGATGACCTAATTTTCATTTGTCATGGGGATTGGGATACATCAGATAACTTCATTGATGAATTAAATAATAACAGATTTGGTATAAAATTTAGTGACATACAAAAGGGAAACCAGGTTAATTTCTTGGATATTTCGCTTAGGGGCAATAATGGCTTTCCCATATATACTAGTATTCATAGAAAATTTGATGAAATAAGCTGGAAAATGTGGGGAGATAGTTGCCATCCCCCCCATACGTTGTCAGCCATCCCTATGGGGAATTTTTGAGAATAAAAAGACTCAATTCTGATATTGATATGGCCTTTAGGAGGCCTATAAAGTGGCGAGATATTCCAAACTAGAGGGTATAACCCAGATGATGTAGAAAATAGCTTGCATAGAGCCTTTAAACAGAGTAAGGGCACTATTAGACAAAATAACTATGAAAGTAGCAATAAATATGGGACTGAACAGGAGAGAATGTTTTTGTTACAAAGTACACTAACTTCTCTATGATTGGTAATAAAATCATTATGGAATATTGGAATTTTATTAAAAAGATATAACATCACTGAAAAATATAAAATTAATGACATCATATAGAAAGGGGAAAAATATACAGGACTTTCTGATACACAGCATTTATAAAAGCCTTGTACTAATGAATTAAATGTTGTGAAGAATTTGGGAACATTCCCTTGTGGAAAATGTGCTATATGTAAACATGTTGTAAATGAAGTGAATAAAATAAATGGCAAAATTTTTGATACAAAAGGCAAATATACATGTATGAGCAAAGGTGTTGTGTATGTCATATTCTGTGATTGTAACAAATACTATATTGGAGAAACAAAAAGAATGCTAGCAGATAGGATAAAAGAACATATTAGAGATGTTAAAAATAATAAAATTACTAGTCCTATTGCTGAGCATTTTAACTCAGTACACCATGGAAATATTGAGAATATAAAAGTGTCTGTTCTGGAACATGTTCCATTATATTATAATGATGTTGATAGGCAAAAAATATGTTAAGACAAAAGGAATGCATTTTGATTATGAAATTTGGGACTTTGCATCCACATGGAATGAACAGAGAATGTAACTGGCAATGTCTTGTTTAAGACTGTGACTTTAAATATATTTAAGCTATGTGATTTGATAGTTTAATTATGTAATTGATTGATTATTTGTTTTTTGTATATATTGCAAGTGTTTTATGAGTTTTACTGTTTTACTCTGTAAAGGCTGTTGGCCGAGGCGCTAGAGAAGGAACTGTTCAACGAAATAAATTTTATTGGAAGGTAGAGCTGGGACTCACTGATAGTCTTTGTTGTTTATATATATACATCTTGCTTGCTGTTGTTTTAATATCATCACTGTATTATTTGTGATAGGATTAAATTTGCTAGGTGTCTCTAGAACACTAGTATTTACGTGTCCATCCTGTAAAAAACTCATTTTAATATTCATTTTCCTAGTTAAATACTTTAAGTCAATAAACACGTCAGTAATGTTACCTTTCCTACCAGGAATAAAGGTAAATCCTTTAGATAATAATTCCAAATAGCTGGACTGGCAGTATTTCCCCTGGTGTCAAAATATGTCCTTCAACATTTCTGCTTTCTCTCTCTCCAGGCAGCTTCCAGGTCTTCAGCTTAGTATCTTCATATCTTCGAGCCACTTCTTGTGGCTGATTGTGGCAACCAATGGTTTATGCTGTGACTGATTGTTTTACTGGATAGAACTTAATTATTGATTTTACCCCAATGCCTTTTTCTTATGTGGGGAAAGTCTCTTTGAGTTGAATGCTTGCTAGAACTGTATATAATCTTCTGTCTCTTTTGCTAAACTGTGCGTTGGCCATCATCAGTCCATTTCCCAGAGAGAAGTATAAAATGGCCTGCCCTTCTTTATCCCTGTTACCTCACTCTTGTAGATCCTGGCCATTCCCATGTCCAATTAAGTCTGTCCTGAAATGCACATTCATTTTCTTCTATATCAACATCAACTCATGTTTGTCTACATCATTTAATAGGTTCTGCAGTGCTGCACTCTTTACCTTGCTATTTACAACCCTGCTGTGGGTATAGGCTGAGATGATGAATACTGCATTATATTTACAATGGAGTCTGACTGTTATGTGTCATTAATTCTGTTGACATCCGTCACTGTCTTCTGAAGCTACTCTCTCACAACAATTCAAACAACTTTTTTAGTTTCTCCTCTCCCTAAATAGTATACCCTGCATCCCAAGTCAAATTGCTTTGTGGCACTGCCCTTCCATCTTGTCTCCTGAAGCAAAAGATGTGCAGCCTCCATGTCATCCATTTCCAAGCTATGTGCCATCAGTGAACCTATGTTGAGAGAAGTAGTCCCAGGTTTTGCAGGTCAATTCGCTTTGCATTAAACTTTTCATCATCAGCGCCATCCCAAGTAACCCAAGTTGAGCAACTGAACATGGGTTAGTTTGTAGCTTTTTGACCCATGGTGGTTGGGGTTTATGGCAGGCACTTACTCCTCTATAGGGAAATGGACTATCCAGTAGGGGAATATAGACACCTCTCATCATTAGCATGGTTCCCTGGCATAGATCAGAGTACATTATGTCTTCAACCACTTAGCACCAACAAATACATGTGCCAGTTTTTGCTGTCAGTCATTTTTGTTGACATTAGTCAATGTGAACAAATCACCAATTTTTAAACTGTCACATGACTAGCCTTAATATGGCACCCAGTCTTTTGATCAATGTTCTCTTATCTTGAGGATATTGTGCACCCCAATTGATGACCAAAGTCATTGGACAGTACAACTTTTCTCTAAAAGGTGCCATCGAAAATAAGTGCTACTGCCCAACAATTCCATTCTTGGGTAAGTTTGAAAAACCCAGTATGTTCTTGGAATGTGACAGGAACCCTACAGAGACATAAGTAGAATATTCAGAATCCACAAAGGCATTGGCTGGAGAGTTGGCTTGAATCTTGTGCCTTGTGCACATGTTGAAGACCTTAACCAATATGCCAACTGTATTCTCTTGCAGGATATAATGGATAGGGCAAGGGAGGAGAGCAAATCTGATAACTGTTACAGGATGAGGCTGGGCATTATGGTGCTGCTTTTTGGCCACAAGTCAATCTAGGTGAAAAGCAGGGTGTATGATATAACATGGTCTCTCCTTATGCTGTGTTGCATGGACCACAGTGGTGACATAGTCTCTGATGGTACGATTTGGCAGCTATTGGACTTGTGGCTTCTGTTGCTGAAAGGCTGCATAAGTGGTATTGCTTCTGCATATATTTATGTCTAGGCCCTGTGCACAGGTGCATGTCCACCTGTATAGGGACATCATTGGCAGCGAAGCAGGATTAGCAACTTGAGAAGTTCTTCCATGTTGAGACTGAGGTATTGCTCCAAGTTTGTTGTGTGCATGGATGGCAGATTGGCAGCACTAAAATGATGGACCTGGCTTCATGTGAGTAAGTGTAGTGGGAATGGTTACAGATGTCATTGTTGTAGTGGCTGCAACAGGTTGTTACAACAGGTGTGTTTCAGAGTCCCCGTATGATGCTGTATACCCACAAAAATGCAGGTTATTGCATGGTTGTTAATGGACACAGGTGGGGGATCTACCATCTCAGATCATCTTCACTGGTATAGAATAGTTCTTGGTGTCTCTGTCTACAGATCATAAAAAGGCCTTCATACCCTGTGAACACTGAACTGTTTATAACATCATGTGACTGTGCTGGGGATACACCAGACTGGTAATTCCTTATTTCCCTAGCACTACAGTATAGCAACATGTTAAACACTGCTATATCTTGCCTACAGGCATGTCTGGAATACATATTGTCACAAAGTTTTAGTGATGTGCACATATATGTTCAAATGTGTCATTGTATCAAGTTCTCAGAAGGTATGTAAGCACAAGTTTGCTGACAGGTGTAGTAACTGATGGTATATGTTGAAACTCATGCCCTTTCAGTGTGGGTGATGGGTCATATATTCAGCATAACAGATAACAATGGAGGAATCTAGTTAATTTACCTGGACAGATACGTAGGGAGTATAAAGGTGTTGGATAGATAGGCTGATAGGTTAATTGAGTTAAAGGATGGAGACTGGGCAGAAGGATCCTGATGGCCTCTCACTCTGAGTGCTTTGGGATCCACCATGGGTCTTCAATACCTTCAACTCTTCACAGTTCTTGTTTTTACCTTACTTATATTGTAGTAATGCTCTGTACCACGAGTTAAGTATTTTCTTTTGTTGCTGCAATTCTAAGAGCCAGATTTAACCTAACCTTGGAAAAAAAATTAAGGGTGGCAATTAATGGGAATGACCTTGAAGGTAGTCATATGGGAGAGGAAGAAGATGACAAACTTTAGTCTTTATATAGAATGAGGGGTGTGTGTGTGTCTTTCAGGGTAAACCAGGAGAAAAATAAGTAAGGAAAACTGAGATATTATATTTGTGCAAAGCAGCAATTTGAAAAGATCAGAAATAGAAAGGATGGGAAGGAGAAAATGAAAGGTAGTTGGATTCAATTTGGTGAAAGGGAAGAGAAAAGTGGTTTTCCGTTTATGGTTAGGGAGAGGGTAAAATGAAGTGCTGAACATTTCCAGAGAAGATAGTAGAGCAAGTTGGATATTCTAGGGATAAAAAATGAGGGCGAGAGATGGACTTAGGATTCTTTTTATGGCTCCCATACAAATGAGTCTTCATTTTTAAAGGATTTCTGTTATGAGTGGAAAAGGAACACCCCTAGTTTGGAGACAAAGGTAATGAAAGGGGAATTTAAGGGGGTAATAGTAGGTTAGATTACATGTTTGGTATGGGAGAGAGACAGAAAGGTGAAGGAAGTGGAAAGTAAAAGAAGGATGCATAGATATTTGAAGAAGAAGCAATTAGGGAATGGGTGAAGGAATTGTGCAGAACACTTAAATTACATATGTAATTAATGGTGGATTTTCTGGAGGTAAAAATAGATATGAATAAGGGGTGTCCTCTTCAACTAATCTATTTTGCTAGCAATAGAGGATTTAGTACATACAGTAAAAGTATTTTCTAGATGTTACCAATGAAATTGTACACTTTTGGGCTATTTGTGGATGATTGCATGTTGATCACAGGTATGCTGAACATAGTTTTGCTGAAAATATGGGACATTTTTCAAGATTTTTAAAAAATGTTTGAGGATTAAAATTTACATATAACCAGAATGTGAACTTAATCCATACAGCCCAACCAAAAGCAAAAATCACACAAATCTAGCTTGCATGGCATTTGGAGGCATGAAGGCTAAATAAAATGTAAAAACATTCAAGATGTTGCAATAAAACAAGCAACAGATCAACAAGAGTTTATAATTTTTTTCATTCATACAATAATTTGGCCTTCTTCAGAACTAATCAGCTGATGGAAAACATCTCTCTTGTAAAACTTGTGATGTAGTTACATGATAACTGCAAGAAAGATTAAAGAAACATCTTTTAAAATATTAAAAATTCTAAATCAGTTTAAAATAGACTAGTAAATTTAATTATCAAACGCAGTAACATATTTAAATTAACTAATAGTTATACATAATTTCAAAGTGTTCTCCACTATAAAAAACATAACTATATGTTTTCTTAATCCTAAAGTGTCCAGTGAGCACACACACACACACACACACACACACACACATTTAAACACACCTTAAGAATACATAATAAGTGTGTGATTAGCCAATGTTGAGTCTTTCAGCTTTTCCCGGTTAGGGGTCGCCACAGCAGAACTCCGGTCCGCTAATGATTGGTAGTTGATTTTTACGTGCCGAGTTACCAGCCCTGATGCACAACCTTCAATGAAGGTATGCCCATTCACGAATGTCTCCATGCAGAAGACACTGTAGCTGAGAATCGAACCGGACAGCATCTTACTGTGAGACTACAACGCTACCGCAGCACCATACATATCCTAAAAAAAAAAAAAATTCACAATTTATCTGTTCTCAATTTCTAAGTTACGTTAATTGACAAATATTAATTTAAAACTGTTGTTAGTGTGGTATTCAGTTTTTATTGCCATATAAGTTCTGTATATTCAGTACATGTTTCCCATTGCAATCAAAATTAATGACGTCAAGAATTCCAAAGAGAACAATTTTAAAATCCTTACACACCAAAGTATGTTTATTCAATGTTGTATTAGTATATTTTTTATGGTATCACAAAAGTGTTCATTTATTCTCTTACATAAAACCCTTTCTGTTTCACCTATACAGAAATGTATGTATACAACTTCCCAATATAGCACAATTCCCATTCACTAAATATATTTTTGATGAAAACTGGTTATTTAGAAAGATAAAATTCTTCTCTAAAATGTATTTACTCTGGTTGCAAGACCCACATATAAAATTCCCAAACTTATTTTTCCTTTCAGAATTGTATCTAAAATTATTTATCTTTATAATGTTCCTTTTATGTTTTCCCTTATTTTAGAAACAAAACTAGGCTAATTTCTCACAACCTTAAATATACTATCATTTGTTTTAAAAATAAACACACTTTTCATAACTATGTCCTTAATTATGTTCATATCAGTACTATATTTTAAAACCAATGATCTAATAACATTTCTATAACAACCCTATTGTTTTTCTATAATATATTAAATTCTTTTCTGTTACTAATTCACCAGAGCCTAACCCAGAATCACATTTAGTTCCTCATTCTCTATCCATAATATTAGTAACAATTTCTTGTGAGTATCCCCTTTCCAAAAACATTTCCATTAACCTTTGTGTCTCTTTCATAAATAAGTGGAATCCTGAACACATTCTAGCTATATGGACAAATTGTCCTTTGATTCTTTTCATTTTTTTAGTATATTGGTATAGGTCTGAAGAAGCGGTTAGTTACACATCGTGAAAGCGCTTACATTGTGTATTAAACAACATTGGTTTCAACTATATACTCTTCAGCTGTGGTCTGTTCAATTTTTAATACATTTGTGATATTTCTGATAGTACCTGTTTCTTTTGAGATTTACATATCTACGTTTAAGGGATATAGTTAATTTTTTTGAGTGTCACTATTTCCGCAGGTGAAGCTACAATTGTTTCTACAACTTTTTTGGAAACCAATTGTTTCTAACACTTATCTCCATTATAAAAGTAGTAATCCTGTAATATTTTTGAGAAGAATTGGAATGTTTTATTGTCGGATCCTGACTTGAGAGAATTGTTAGAAGATAGACCCAGCTTTTCTTTTAGAAATAAGAGGTCCTTAAAAAGGCAACTCTGTTATAAGTCCAGAAACAATGAAATAATGATCCTATCTGATAGACAGGGGACTTTTTCTTGCAGAAATTGTACAGCATGTGACTATTTATATAATAAATCTACATATAAACATCCTACACTAGGATTTATAATTGATATAGATTTTTATGCTGACTGCAGAACACAAAATTTGGTTTATTTCAGCTTCTGCACTGTCTGTCATGCCTTTTATATAGGCAAAACCAATAGTTGTCTAAAGGAACGTAACCTTGAACCCCTTAGAGATATAAGAAATAAAAAAAGACACAAATGCTTTAGCAAAACATGTGGAAGAAGAAGATAGGAAACATTTTTAATTTCATGGTTTTAGAAATAATAAATAAAAGTAAGAGGGGAGGTGATATAAGGAATAAGGTAGAGGAAGCAAAACAAAGATGGATTTTATTACTTCAGGCAGATAGGTCTCCTGGATTGAACAATGCTGTTTCCTTGAAACCTTTTTTTAAAATCCAGACCACTAAAACATTAAGTAATATGGATTATTACATAAAATGTGTCTGTTGTTTGTATATTTTATTTCATCTTATGCAGAATATAAGGCAAATTAATGTACTGATGTATGCAATTTTAATTAGTCTATGTCATAGTTCTATATGTGTTTTCATTGGTTGAACCATATTTTAAATACCAACGTTTTAACTGTTTTTATGAGTCTGAAGAAGCGATCAGCTGACTTAGATCGCAAAAGCGCTTACTCTTGTTTAATAAAGTGGTGTGAAACTGCAAGTGAACCATTTCCTACCTTGACTACTACAGCTCAGTTACAACTTTTGGTTTTATAAAGGGCACTACTGTGAAGCTGCAAGTGATTTATTTCCTGACGTGGATTATTCCATTTTTATCTTCAGCTGTGGTCTAACCATTGGTATTTTCATTTTTTCGCTTGAGGTGTACACCAGGCGTTTATCCAGCTTTTGTTTTCTTTCATGTGCCTATACCTATATACTATCAGAAATATATTTAATGAAAACCATGATCTTGGCATTGTTGCCTTCCAAATAATAGATGATATCAAAATAGTATACATATAAATTCTAACAGGTGTTATATATAGAATCCATTATCAACCTTTTCTCCCAACATAACACGACCAAATTGTATATAGGGGTGCAATTTGCACCCATTTCTGCACATTTGGTATTTTCATAACCTTCAAAAGATATAAAATAGTTATACAATACTATTTCTATTAGATTGAAAAATGTCCCAACTAACATCCAAACCAAAGGGTAACAAGGTCACACATTCAATCTACTCAGTAAAAACTGCAAGAAAAGCCCAACAAATCTAGCATTCTACTGTGTGATACCTTCATCATTGCAGGCACCTTAATGTTTATTGTCATCCACCGGGTTTCTGAAGTATAGCTAATCTATCCACTTATGCCATACTGACAAGGTCAATAATAAGAAATCCATGATAGTAATTATAAAAACTCAAAAACCAAATAGAAGAGAAGGTCCAGTCCCTCAGTAGGTAACAAAATTCTTTAATTGACAGACAAAATTTTGTTACCTAATGAAGGTCAATAATAATGCTGAAACACACAGCACAGATCATGGGGTCTGACTTTACTGACCTGAATGTAGCCATAAAGATTTAAAATTAAAAAGTTATGGGCATTGAGCAGCCATGGAGATGAAATACCGATGACCTTATGGGGTCATTTGCATATATCGCATGGGCCTTCATTACAGGAAGCTTAAGGTATCACAAAGGAAAATCTCTTGCTTGGCTGGGTTTTTCTTGCATTATTTATATGCAGTTGTATAAAAAACTGCAACAAAGATAACACAGTCATCAAAATGATTTTGTTTTATTAAACCACAGAAAAATGAGGTGCAGACACTTCTTAAATATTAATTATTTTCTAAAGCCCACCCCCCCCAAAAAAAATGTTACCTCTCTCAGAGGTTCTAGTACAGTCCAATGTGAATTCCTCTTCAGGGTACATTGTAGGGAAATGTCCAAGCTTTTTTTTTTTTCAGTTTAGGGGTGTCTACTATTTTGCTACATCACACTATCCAATGCCACTGTATTGGGCACAGACTCCACTGTATTAAGAGGACAGTTGTTATGACAAACAGGCTATAACCTTTATTTTTATGTACAACTTTGACAGACTAATTGAATTGCTTACAACAATTCATGTGGAAACTAAGTCTAGCTAAAATAAAAAATTGTAGCTGTCTGCCTTAAAGGAGCATCACAATTTACAATTTTACAACATATGGACAACAACACTCTATAACAGTATTGTTACAACATTTTACTTCAGATTCACACCACTCAGCAAGAAGGCAAGGACCACCATTCTCTCTCTTTATATATATATATATATATATATATATATATATATATATATATATATATATATATATATATATATATATATATATATATATATATATATATATATAAAGTTTTAGTATTCCGAAATACTCAAGCGATCCACAAAAAAAAAAATAAACAATACAGACAACATTTATGCAGGGAGGCAAGTGCCCCTGCACACCCACACACCCCCTACTTAAATATATCACTCCAAAATCGAGCTACAGTGGAGGAAAGGGAAATCTCTCATTCTGCGCCATATGCAGAAGCACAGAATGGCAGATTTGCCATGTCCCCACTATCGTGCAATCAAGGAGATGGTATATTTAAGTGAGGGGGGTGGGTGCAGGGGGGCTTGCTCCCTGCAGAAACAGTAGTTTTATTTTTTTTTTTTAAAGCCACTTCAGTATATCGAAATACTGAAACTTCAACAAATATAACAAACTAACTCACTGACTAACATGGGGTGATGAATGATCAGCAGGAGAGTCAAAATGTCTGTCACAGTACTTTGAAGTTAATAGCCATGCTACTACTTTTTCACTCCACTCATAATTGCACAACATATTTCAAACTAATTATATAAACAGTCAGTTTCTACATACAGGAATAACCATGGCTCAGTACAAAAGTTACAATACATTAGAGCCCTTTTAAATGTGTGTGTAATTACTTAGGAATATAAAATACTAAGTAGTATGCTTAACAATTTGCTTTTGACAAAAGCTGTGTATGTAAGAACAATGCTGGAGTATTTAATACTACTGGCTCTCATTGTTTATTTCTTGCATTGACTTCCTGGCTTTGTTGCTGTCTTTGTGAGCTTTGCATTCCCTCCCTGTGCTTATTTGGGTTTGCACATGTTATTATTTCATCCCTCATCTCAAAGAAATGCATGTAAATTATATGGTGACTCTGCAAACTGCATATAAATATGTATATGGTATATGACTAAGCTTGTGTGTGTGTGTCCTGTAATGGACTGCCATCTCATCCATGGGACACACACACACACACACACTGGGATTCATGAAAAATGTGTAGGCTATCTGCAAGGCCTACACGATTGCAGCACATTACCATGATGAGCAGCAATGCTTATTGAATTTGCATGCTGCTCATCTCGCTTACATGATTCCAAGCACTATTTCATGGTCAGCAGCAATGTTGGTGTCTATGAAATGATGCTAGGGAAGTACAAGCAGACAACAAAAACAAAACTCCTTGCCTGTAACCAAATGTACTATACAAGCACACATGGGCAGCTTATATGAAGTAAGAGCAAGTGGATTATAAGAAGTTAGATCCAGGGAATGTGAAACTGGGAGAATGTACACAAAATACAATATGGATAGGCAGAGATAAGTATGGGGGGGTGTTAATAGAAAAAATGTACTCATTTAATGCGTTCCGATGTGAAGATGTCAGAAAGAAACATTTTCAACAGAAAGATGTTCATAGTAATGTTAACAATAGATAATCCTGTTTCCAATTGTTTACCCATGTACATAACTAACAATGGGCATGCTAACAACAGGTGTGAGAGGTTTACAATACAACATTGTAAGTAAGGGGAGTAAATGTGATATTAATGTTCATAACATGCTTAATGGAGATAGCAGTAAGCTTTTAACATCTCCATCATCATTACTATTTGCATGTATTTCAGTTATTGACTATGGCATGAATATGTAGGGAATATATGTGTGATAACTCACTATAGTGCTGTATCCTCTTCTACATCCTGTATAAACAAAGCGTGAGCCATACAGCTGCTGTGTCGCATGGCAGTATGGGGCATGTTTTATCACTTATCATTGTACAACCATAGATAGGGGCATATTACCTTGACACTTTTATTCGACAAGAGTGTTTTATATTAATGTGCATCATAAACACTAATATAATAGCACTCAAAATACAAATGAGACAAACGATAACACAGATCTAATGACATTGCAATGGAGACCATCTACTACATGATTATACTGGACATTCTCACAAGACATTACAGGAAACATAGCCATAACAACATGTAACCAACACAAATACACAATAAAGAGTCCAAACACACGCCTAATCACACTTTTTGTTCATCTGGCATCATGCCATACAGGAAGACGTTATATAACTACTTATAAGCTGTACAGTGTGAAGAAAACAAGTACAGTATTACATAAATGTTTGGAGGAAGACAGTGCATTCATATTTGGAAATTAAATAATGCCTGTGAACAATATTCATTTGTTTCTTTATTTACATATGTTTGTTTTCTGGGGTAGTGTACTCAAAGGACCATTTGTGGGCAGAGGTGAATAAGATCACATAAGAAATGAAGAAAACATATTTACAGATTTATGGATAAAAAAATATATATACATATTTAAAGATGCAAGAATATGCTACAGTTAGTTCAAGAAGCAGTTAACAATTTCATACCATGGATGGAAAATGGAATTATGCTCAGTAGAGATTTATGGATAAGATGTAGCCTTAACAACTGAAATTGCTTATGCTAAATAGATAGCATATCATTATATAGGGAAGTATGAATCGATGTACAATCAATAATGTGACAATAATTAATGATATATTCAACATTTGCATCTTGACATACTTGAGCAAATGCGAGGCCAGATTTCAGAAAAATGCGTATCAACCCGTGATGCCACAGAAATAGGTATAATGTGTGTGTGTGTGTGTGTGTGTGTGTGTGTGTGTGTGTGTGTGTGTGTGTGTGTGTGTGTGTCATGATGAACACAGTTGAAGGGCTTACAGCACTTCTCTTTTTCAGTGGGTATGGCTCCCTTATCATGGTGGGTAATGCCTTAAAAATGTTGCCTTCTGACTGTGCCATAAATATTTCCTTTGACTAAGCCACTCCTGTCTGACACACTTATGTGACAGACAGATGTTACAAAATTCAAACCCTTGCTATCATGCTACACACACACTGCAGTGCTGTGCATTAACTACATCTGCCATATAACATAGCATATGATTATGTCATAATAATGACAAGGAGGTAACTATGGTAATGTTTTCACAACTTTGAGCAGCCAAGATTGTCCCAGAACTGAAACACACTGTATCTGTGTAGATATGTTATCAGGTCATTGCATAATGCATGTGATGCAGGAGCACTCACACCATGACATTCGTAGAACAACTGTTTCACTGGCAGGATATTACAAAATGACTTTATATTTCTTTCTTCAAAGTACAAACTGAGAATAATGGCTTCATGTGTTGTTGCCCTTTTCTGGACTTGAATAGCAAGCTGTGTAATCCCACCAGCTACTGGCATGTTTATGAAAGAAATGTGCCACACTGAAAGCCTTAACAAAGCAGTGCGACTCCACCTATGTGAAGCCATTAATCATATGATTATGTTGCAATTTGTATGAGACAAAAGGGTTGAAAGAGGTTTCTTCTACTGTAATTGTACATATTACAGCACTGGTGGACGTCATCCATGCATAACAGAATTAGGGCACACAATGCTTACAGTCAGTCATTGTGGATTTTTAACGCATGACTGTGTGATGACAAAAGCTACATGATATTGGGCAGAATAAACATGCTGTGGTGCAAGTGGTGCTACAGTTGTGAAATATTTGTGACTTTGAAGCCATATCATCATGTTATTGCTGAAAGGGATATTTGTGCCTCTAATTTCTTTAACAGACTGCTGCTAAGTCTTTCTCACACAACATTGCCTACTGCTAGGTATACACAAACAAATGTGATGTGGAATACAGTCGTCACTGTGATGTGAGAATGGCAATCATGTACAACATGTTGATAATCAATAATTTAAACACTTGCCTTACTAAGGAACAGCATAATGAACATTGTCTAATGTCCTCATGGCACAGGAAAGCATTAGTATTACTCGTAAGAAAGCCAAATATAATCCCATGGCATCATCATTATGCAGTAAAGCATTTCCGTGTGAAAAAGACCATATGTTGTAATAGGAATCCCCAGCCATACATGTAATCTGCAGATAGCTGCCTAACAAAATTGTTACCTATTTGTACGTTCTCAGATATACTGTCAATAGTGAGTGCATGGAATAATGGCTGGATTTGAATACTCTACATAAGATCACAAAATACAGAATGCTGCCTGAACCACATATGTCACATGAGGTGTTTTTTCCCAGTTGTGGTAGCCCACGTTTGAATGAATGACATCATCTTTCTTTCATATGTCGATGTTTTTATAGAAATGTATTACGGTGGTTGAAGTGAACAGTAACACCATACAGCTACACATAGTTTATCTAAACAGACCTATCTTAGTTTGTAATTTACTGTGGAGTTGACTGGTAAGAGAAGTTTTATTTCAATTTATATTTTATTTTTTGCCACTGTTTTTCACTGTTTATAGGAAGGAAGAGATATCTTGTAGAGAAGAAGATTTACTTAGATGTATATATATATATATATATATATATTATCTTTACTTTTCACTGTTGGTTGTTAAAAAGGGATAGGTTTTAGACAGGCAAGCTCTAGCCATTCCAAGGAGCCTAGTCAGCTATAAATTCACACAAACTGCAGAGAGGACAATCCAGAGCTTATCTGAGCAATCCTATCTTTGTTTGTGGTTTAATGTGGAGATGACTGGTAAGAAAAGGTTTCTTTGAATTTATATTTTATTCCTTTTTAACCCCTGTTTTTTCACTGTTTGTAGGAAGGACATGATAGTTTTGTAGACAAAAAGATTTACTTGGATTTATATTTTGTGGTTTTACCTTTAACTTTGACTGTTTATTGTTAGAAAGAGATAGGTTTTAGACATGCAAGCTCTAGCCATCCCAAGCGACCTAGTCAGCTATAAATGTATACATACTACAGAGAGGACAATCCAAAACTTACATAATTACTCCTGTTTTGGTTTGTGATTTCCTGTAGAGTTGACTAATAATGGACATTTTATTTCACTTTACATTTTATTTTTACCACTGTTTTTCTTTGATTGTAGAATGGAAGGGATAGTTTGTAGTCAAGATTTACTTTGATTTATATATATTTTTTGTTTTATATTTAATTTTCACTGCTGGTAGTTAGATGGTGATAGGTTTTAGACAGCAAGCTCTAGCCATCCAAAGGGGCCTAGTCAGCTATATATTCAAACAGACTGCAGCAAGGAGAATCCAAAGCTTATCTAAATACTCCTGTCTGGTTTGTGATTTCCTGTGGAGATGACTAACTAAAGACATTTTATTTTATTTTAAATTTTATTTTTAACACTGTTTTTATTTGATTGTAGGAAGGAAGGGGTAGCTTGTAGACAAGAAGATTTACTCTGATTTATATTTTTTTTGTTTTATCTTTAATTTTCACTGCTGGTTGTTAGCAGGGGATAAGTTTTAGATAGGCAAGCTCTAGCCATCCTAAGAGGCCTAGTCAGCCATTAATTCACACAGACTTCAGAAAAGACAATCCAGAGCATATCTAAATGATCCTACGTTGGCTTATGATTTATTAATCTTTACTGTTAAAAAGAAGTGTGATTGCTAGCGATAGTGACCGATGTAAAGGAATTACATATTTTGTCTGGCTTTCAGAACTTGTACAGTCAGAACAACAACTTTACTGTACTTTAGTATTTATTTGTATATTGCTTGTGTGATTTTTTGAAGTTGATTTAAGTTCTTTTTGAATTCTCTGGTTACTGATTTTGATTATTTTTTTTCTTTTATATATTTTATTTTTTTTAAGCTGTATATGGATTTCTAAAATGAGTATTGCCATTAATGATTTGCTAAAACACAAATCACTTTTAAAGTGTAATAAATGCTATGTATATTTAGAGGTTACACCTGGTAATACCGATCTGTGTTCCTCATGTCAAAAGTGGCATGATTTGATTGCCATTTTTAGAAGTAAATCTAGACTTACTGATGAAGATTGCACTTGTGCACTTGGCACAGCTTGAAGAACTGTTATTGCATATGTTAATGACTGGACTGGTGAGAACAATAATGTTATGCAAAATACAAATAGAACACGTTTAAGAAATGATATGTCTACATTCTATAAGGATCGCTCAACCCCTATGAAACAAGACAATGCTCCTGACAACTTTGGAATTCTGGATCCAGGTATTCTGCAATTTGAGGATTCAGACTGGTTAGAAGGAAACAAAATAGAAAGAAAGATAGGAAGAAGTTCACAACAAATAGGCAAGAAAAAGAAACTGAAAACTGTCTGCAAAGTAAACAGAATACATACTAGAATGGACACTGTTTTGTTATATAATACACAGATTGCATGGAATGATCATTTTTTTATCAAAAAAACCTTCAGTCTACAGAAAAAGGCATATTTTTTTGCAAAAGAGAGTGGAAAAAAAGAGGCAAGGAGCAGGTGAAAAGAAAGTAATCAAAATTAAATGTGGAAGGATTGAGGAAAGTTGGTGTAAGGAAAAAGAAGAGAAAAACAGATGCTGACTACATGGCTCAAACTGCAGATGGACCAAGCCAGCTGGATAAGAATTGCATTCTTACAAATTTAATATGCAGTGAAAACAGTGGGATTAATAAGACTAATGGTGATAGATCAGATATTACTCTATTAGAAGTTGAAGAATCTTAAGATCTGGTCAGAAAAAATATTTTTGTAAATGAAGATTCAGTTATTAGAGGAACTGATACTTACATTTCCAGAGAAGATAATGAACAGCAAACAGTGTTATGCTTGCCAGGAGCAAAAATAGATGATGTTATACAAGCCTTGGAATGCTTTAATGTAAGGAAGTATGGATCTGTTTTTATTCATGTCAGTACAAATGATCTCATCCAGATGGACTCCCTGAATGTTAGTAGGAACTTACATATGTCTTATATAGATGCTGACTACATGGCTCAAGCTGCAGATGTACCAAGTCAGCTGGATAAGAATTGCATATGAGCTTGTACTCATGTTAGGATGTATTTTTCACAAATCGCATAAAGAAAAGATAATCAGGTCACTGTGACTTAATTTTTGGGGTAAATACCTACATGGAAAAAAATGGGCAATGCGTAGAGCATCCACGCCTACTTTTGGGAACACATGTTCAGACAGGATGGCATGCATTTATTAAGATCAGGGAAGAAACTTTTTGCAGCAGATATTTTCCAGTATGTGACAAACACTAAGCAGGATTTTTGCCAGAGCAAAACTTATGTATTTTACAGAGAGCAACATTTGATGCCTCTCTGTTAGTTGTTAATGCTAAGATCATTAATTATAATGTTTTTTTTTTTTTTATTGGAAAATTTGCCAGTTTCCAGAAGATTGATGTTATTTGGGAAAGAACAGTGACTGGAATCCAGTTCAGTCATAGTATACATGTTTTTGCAGTAACAGACATTCTACAGGTGGAGGTGTTATGATAGGGATTAAAGATAGTTATGAGACCAGTGCTTATAACATGTTTATCAATAACACTAATAATATAGACTGTGTAATTGTGACAATAAAGATGACTGGAACATATAACAATTATTGGAGCGTATAGCCCACCAAATTCAAGTGCTGATGACCTAGAGAAATTCATACATTTCTTGCATGAAACACACAAAGGAAGAATAATATTATCTGGGGACTTAAATATACAGAAACATACTGGAATAATGTTGATTAAAAGATTAATAAGGAAATTATTTGCAACATATGTTCAGGAACAACAAATGCTTCAAATTATAAAATAAAAAAAAACTACTAGGGAATGGAACATACTAGACATGGTTTGTGTTTCTAAAGAAATTAATGTTCATGTCAAGTTGATGTGCACTGATCATGGGGTTATAAAGGTTTATTTGTTGCTATATCATTCTGCCACACTGAAATCTAAACCAATGCACAGAAGATTAATTACAGATTATATGGAAGCAAAAGAATCACTATGTAAAATCAACTGGAGTGATGTGCTCAGTGGAAAAACTACAAACGAAATGTCGAAACATTTGAAAGAGAAATTGCTTGACTGCAACAAATCAAAAAATGTTTAACATCAGGATCTAGGCAAACAATGTCAGGGGCATATATTTCAATAAGAACAAGATACCTGATTAAGGTGAGAGACAAAGAAATATAAGAAATGGAAGAGAGGTCAAAGTACAACTTTGAAAACTGAAATAAACAAGCTGGACAGACAGATTAAGCATTGTGTGAGACAAGATCAAGAAACATTTGAAGAAAATGTATATAAAGATATTGAGCATAATATGAAACCTTTTTATAAATAAGATGTGGAAGGAGTAAAGGCAAACAAATTAATAAACTGTGTGTAGATGCTAAAATTTATTCTCAGACAGAACAGATTATCAATATATTTACAAAATCTTGTACAGAATATGTTGGCTGCACAAAGGAGTGATAGGTTGTCCTAGTGACATCCAGGTAACCCCAGATACTGTCATCATATTGGATTATATTGAAAAGGAACAGTGCAAATTGGATCCACACAAAGCACAGGAAGGAGAAAGAATTGGTAATATTGACCTGAGAACACTTCAGCAAGACGTTACAGTACCGTTATATTTATTATTTCCTAGGTCATATAAATATGGAGACATCCCTCAAGATTGGAGTCATGCACTTATTAAACCTGTCTTTAAGGCAAAGGGGAGTAGAACAAGCCCAGAGTCATATAGACCTGTAAGTCTACCTTCATGTTGTGGAGAAATAATGGAGAAGGTAGCATTGGCTAAGCTATTGTCAGAAATGGATAGGGTGGGACTTAAAAACATATATCAGCATGCATATGTTGAAAATGGATCTATTACCACCTGTTCCTGTAACATGATGTTCTATAACAATATAATAGCTATGAATGAGAAATTGTGCTGTGATGTAATTTGTATAGATCTAACTTCAGCATTTCACAGGGTCATATACAAAACACCGATCAGATATACTCTTGATAAGATGGGAAGATGCATGGCTTACATATAGGACATAGCAAGTACCATACAGCATTTGGACAGGTGAAATTCTTGGTTACAGTCAGTGTGTCCTACAAGGCTCTGTCTTAGGACTTTGCTTGTTTAGATTGTATCTTTCTGACCTAACTTCTTCTTCATCTGAGGTGCTCTACGGTCTATATGCAGATGTCCTGAAATTGGGTAAACTGATTACATGTGTTATAGATAAGGCACTTCTGCAAGATAACTTGACTAGATTGACCATTTGGGCACAGGAGAATAATATTTTGATAAATACATCAAAAACTAAGCATATGAGATTTGGGAGGCATAAATTGAAAGTTGAATATTTAATACAACACACATTGAAACTGTAGATTCCTTTAAGGACTTGGGTATATGGGTAGATCCAGCTTTGAGTTTTTCTAATCATATCAACCAATTAGTTAATGATAGTTATAGAACTATAGGTTGTATAAATAGATTTATAAAGTCTAAGAAATAAGAAATGATGAAGCCATTGTTTGTTAGTTACATTAGAACCAAACCTGAGTATGAAATAACAATATGGGAACCTTATAAGAAAACAAGCATGAGGAAATTGGAAAGGGTACAGCAGAAATCTATCAAGGGCATCCAAAGATGTGAAAATTTAAGTTATTATGAAAGACTAAAATATCTGAACTTGTACAGTGTCTCTTACAGATATGTAGGAGGAGATCGTATTCAGGTATATAGGCCATTTAGAGACAACTACCTCTGGGAATGTTTGGGGTTGGATTTGTCAAAAAGTACTAGAGAATCATCAGACAACCTATGTAGATGATTTTATAGGAATGAGAAGTGTACTAATTGGTTCTCTGTGAGAGCAGCTGATGCATGTAACAGGCTACCAAATTACATTAAAGCAAGTACTAGCTTAGATATTTTTAATAACAGCCTGGACACTTTTTATGGGAACAAGTATTTTGGTATACTGGCAAGTTAGAAGGGCATTAATGCCCGTGCCTGAAATATTTCTATGTATGTATATATATATTTCTATACTACATGCATTACAAGTCTACTCTACACAACACGACAGACAAATTCACATGCATAGTAGTGAAATGTTGCTGGACTCAAACCTCTTCCTTCTGCACTTAAGCAATCTAGTGAACACAGTATCAACAGCCAGCACCACATGACACCTGCAGCCACTGTGATGTAGTTCATTTTTGTTTGCATATTGCAAGCATTGTTTTTCCAAAACTTATTTTTGCCTTGGGTAATACACATTTATAGGGCAGTCCTCTGCCATTGAAAATACTTCTCCTGATTGGAAGTTTGCATAAGGGATGTTTTCCCAGATACAATTATATGTGACAATATAAACATTCACATTAGTTGACCGATTATGGATAATGAACCCTCTGCCTATCTAATTACAAAATCTATAGAACCCAGAATTAGTCACACATACCACAGGTGAAGTCCGAGTTGTAAGAGCACAGATTGAACTCTTGAGATGACCACCTCGTCAGTGTCATATAGAAAATATGTTTATGGTAAAAGTGGGATAAGGGGAAAGGGGATCCCCTACCATATGAAAATCGTCCCCTGATTGGAAGTAGATAGCACATATGTTCAGGAAGCTATCAGTACCTGATATTACAGCCAAACACACAAGTTCCCATGGTGAAAACTGAACATCCTATCCATCTTGTTGCACAATGTAGAGAACAAAGTATTATTCACAAGGACCACAGGAGACATTTGATTCTTAAGGGGAGAAAATGCACTTTTGACATGATGAGTGTTGCAAAGAAGAATTTTGTGTTAATTAAAAGTGAAAAAACTGCAGAGGAAGCTGTGTCCAAAGTTAAAATTTTCTCCTGAGTGGAAGTGGATGTAGCAAATTTGTTTTATTTTTTACCACAAGAATCACACAGGCACACACATTCACCATTGCCAGATTTGAACCACCTACCTAACTAGTTACACTATCTATAGAATATGGTATTAGCTACAAGCACCACAAAAGAAGTATATCACTAAAAGTGGGAGAATGTACTTTTGATATGATAACTTCATTAGTGTGTTGGAGAGAAGTAATCTGTGGTAAAAGTGGAATAAGGGAGTGGTGGAATACTCATCCAGACTAAATTTTTCCCATGACTGCAAGTTGATTCAGCATCTCTTTTGCAGGAAGCTATATACACCTGATATTGAAGCCGCAGAAACAAGTTCCTCATGGTGATAACTGAAACTCCTACTGATCTAGTTACACAATCCAGAGAACACAGCATTATTTGCAAGCGCCACAGGAGACGTCTGGTTCTTAAGGGGGGAGAGAGTACACTTTTCACATGATGACCTCCACTGTGTGTTGCAAAGAGGATTTTTCTGTTAAAAGTGGGATGAAGTGCAGAGGGAGCTGTGCCCAAAGTTAAATGTATTCTCCTGAGAAGTGGATACAGCAAATTTGACATTAAGGCATTATTCACTTGTCACTAGAACCCACCCCCCCACACACACACACATTCTCCATGGTGAGAATTAAACCTCCTACCTATCTACAGAATGAATCATAAGTGCCACAAGAGAAGTTTGATTTCAGCAGTGTGAAAATGCAATTTGTACCTAGTAAAACTTCACTGTCTGAACATCTGCTACTGTGTATCACAGTTTTTGGGACAAATGCATGTGTGTGGACAGACCAATGTGACAGTGCTGTGCTTTTCCCTTGTAATACCATACTTATCTGCTATGATTTATAAACTGTTGTTCGCATACATTGCATTACTGTGAGGGACATGTACCTGTTTCACAGTATGGGATGTCATTGATAATCGCAACTGTAAACCAGTGGATTATCAATATACCATTCTTGACAGTTCATTCTGGGATGGTTGCATGAAAATAGAAAACATTTATAGTGTCCATGTCACTTGTCTTGCCTCATCTTTGCACAATGTGCATTAAGAATAGAAAGACACTTCATAAATATCACAATGCACTTTAGAATAACAGTGACAGATTATGTTGAAAAGGCTTCCCACCATTATATAACAGTTACATGTGGAAACTTTGGAGTGCATGCATTAATATACTGAGTCAACATCACTCTGAAATCCAGCTACATTGTTTTCAAAATTCAGTAAAGACATACAGAAGTTCTACAACCTAAACAAATGATGTGATGAAAATATTTTTAATATCTGCCAGAAGTATAGCACTGCCAAGCTCATTTTTGTAGCTGATGGCAAAGTATTAGTGCATGCTGATCATATCTTGAGATGTTGAACCTAGAATTTGAATTCGTAGAGTGTGATGTAGTAGTTCATGATGCTCTGTGCTGACTCTTACACAAATAAGCAGTATACACACACAACCTTGTCAGAACCTGATGAATACAGGCCAGATATATGTTATTGTCATGTTTCAGGTGTCATGATTTACACATTTGTCATAACAGTTGTGGTCCTTAAATCCTTATATGTATGCTACATGTGTACTATGAAACATAGGAGGGACCAAGCATGTTATTGCTTGTGGAAACATGGCTTATGGAAACAGTTTTAAATCAAGAGGGTTTATTTGATGACACAAAAGGGGTTGAAGAGATGGAAAGTTGGTGACAGATATACACATAAGACCTGCAAAGAGATTAGCTTATGTTTATTTCTACATATATGTGTGCTGTGTTGCTGCTTGCCTCATCAACATAATTAGTCAGGCAAGATCTGCACAAGACTGTCTTCACTATAGGAAGCAAAAACATCAGCAGAGCAGCAGGATAATGATGTATTAGGAACATGTTTAGCCAACAGTTACACCCAGAGGAGTTATAATAAACATTCAAAAATATTTTGTCATACATCTGGATTCGTACTTTGGCAGAATTCCAAGAGGAGTGAACAGACATGAGTATTACCTCACCACACCACATAGGAACCCCTACTTCAAAAAATGTAAACTTGACAACAGACTGAAGAAGGTAAGACTGTATGTATTACTTTTCCTTACCCGCATGACAACTGTATGCTATACATTCAACTCTTCAGCTTGATCAAATAAAGATTAGGCTGGCTAAGAATAGCTAAGCACCATAGCATGAAGGGCACCACAATAATGTGGCCAAAGCCATCAAGTCACAAGGTTTTGCCATAAGCTGTGTATTTCATTTAACTTGAGTTGAAAGTGGTACTCAGTCAGTCAATGGGCAAATGCAGGGGAGAAAGACTAATGACACAGAAGGGAGAAAATACATAGACAGGGGAGAGGGAGTCAGGGACCAAGTAACTTCTGACAAAAGCAAAATAATGATTACCCATAACAATATGTAGCAGCAGCTAGGCATAAAGCAGTGCACTAAAACAGTCAGTAACACTTTGCTAACGCCTGGATTAAAACCCTTGAAAGTCTACAAAAATATGTCTATAGATCTGAGCGTTATCTTAACATGCCACAAAGGAACTATTACTTCACGCATTTTAAATCTCACAACTGAAGCACAGGCTGAGAGAGAAATAGCAACAGTATTTTTCTGGTACATGTAGGACCATTTGTGGGGCATATTACATGTACTTATTTCCTCATTACTAATATGTCATGATCTGTATAATAACACACTTGCTATATGGAGTAAAAAGGGGATGGAGGATGCAATAAGCATTAAGACATAAGCAGGATAAGCATATATTAATAAGTATTCCTCTTGAGGATGTTATGTTTTTAAAATTATTTCTTGTTGCACTCATCAAATGGTGTGTTCATGAAATGCTGTAGATGGAGATAAATATAAAAGTTTATAGTTCACCATATGATAGGGATATAAAATACCATGAGAAAATAATTTGACCTACAGCTGTAATCAAACCCTTGACACTATGCAAAAACATTAGTCCACAGACAGGGAAATTTCCTCAGCATGATGCATACAAACTTCTAGCTCATTACATCCAGTAGCCTTTGGTGCCTTTACTTTGTATTCCCATAGTGCAACAGTTTGACACACTCACATGAAAGTATCCAAACTACTGCTGCTTAAATTAAAATCTTCAGATTTTGCAAAAGGAAGTTAAAAGGTATTCATCATTACTCAGCATTGTTGCACAATGCTACCCTCTGTGCAGATGCTAAGGACAAAAAGTGAAGCTTTTTTGATGGGCCATTTCTGGCAATGTGTTTTGTGTAAGATTCTCTTTTTGACCACATTAAACGTGTGAAAAAGGGGTTGATAGGACAGTGGTGAAAATGGTGGTGGCAATCGGGGTAGGACAGAGAGGAATGAATACATGAATTTGCAGGAGTGTGTTGAAAGAACACCATAGCTCTCCACTTAAGAACATAAATGTAGTACTGTACAAGCAACGTCATGACTAGAGAGTCACCAAAGCAAGGATGGGTGACAACAACAGAATAATGTTGTACATCCAATTGCACCAAATCAACTGTATTAAGATTGTACACAGGCAAAGTGGAGAGCTATGGAAGGGACATTTTTTAAGCCAGGTAAACATTTCTTTCTCTTGTTTAGAGAGAGGAATGTTTGGCAATGTGCTTAGGAATGAAAGGATCGGGTAGGTAGGTAGGGTAGGTAAAGTAGCAGGTGCAGGCATACAAGACAGACAGGGATCATGATGGGCTCAAATGGTTAGGGGATACTATGATTAGGGTTAGGTAGGGGACTTAAGGGCACATCTATGTCCAGTTTAAGAATAATAAGAATCTAGTCCTCACCCTAGCAACTCTCATCACAGTCTCCTGTGTTAGTTTCTTGGGTCAGTGCTAGACATGACATAGTTTTAGTAATATGAAGCAGGAATTTTCAACCCTGCTGATTCAGGCACCCCTCAATAATGTCTTCCACCAGCCCTGTCATCTCCTGACAGGTTGAAAAATTGCCACCTACAGTACTACTGCATATCTGGATGGTACCACCACACCAGCAGCTGGGACAAAGATCTAACTAATGCAGTCGGAGCAGCAGTTGTGGAGGCTATGCTTGGGTGTTTGTGCTGCCTGTGGTGGTGCTGACACAACAATCTGTGTAGGTATGGAGGGCCTAACCCCAATGTAAATACATTTAGATTAAACAATATAATCATTTTTAGTATTAAAATGTCCCCTTTTATATGACCATTGTCTATGTTTTCCCAATTTAAATCTTTGTTTTATTAATGCCATTAGCATCTTAATATTCTGTGTTATTTTTCCAGTTTCTTTCCCCAGGTTACAATAAAGATATCCTACCATCACCATCACTACTGACATATTTACTAACATTTTTTTTTATTTCTTTCCTTGGTTATATTATTATATACATAAACCACCATGCATTTTATACATTTTGTGTCATTCTCCTATCACATATAATCACCCTTCCTGGTCTTATTATTGTAACATCTAAAATTCTTATTTCTTAATTTTTTATGAGACTCTCTATCCAGTACATGTCTCATTTCCTACTGACAAAACAATTTAACCCCCCATACTGCCTGTATTTTCCTTTTTCTTCTTTGTTACATCTGGTATTGAGCAAGTAAAAACATCCATTTTTTTATTTTTTACACCATTCCACCAACATAAAACAAAAGGATAGTTGCATAGAGTGTAAAATTTATTGCCTGAGTACTGTCTAGAGTGCCGTTGGCTATGGACCAGCACCGGGTTTGTTTGCACTAGAGAAGGTGTCCAAAATTAAGTTTTTCACTTTATTTTCTTTAAGAACTTAACCATATCTGTGAGTTGCCAAGCAGAGTGCAATTGCAAAGGGCATTAAAAATCAATACAGAAAAACATTAAATGAAAATTACATCAATTAATATTATTCCTAGCAATGACCAGAGCAAGAAGTGCATTACTGTGACACATTCAACCTTCTAACATCTCCTTACCACATCAGAATTTTAATTTCTGGTATACCTTAGCAGGACTGTAGGTAATGCCAAATAATGGTATGGGGAATAGACAATAGCAGACATGTTGTTAGCAATATTGAGAATAGCTGATTTTCAACACAGTGATATAATAAAATGTGTGAAAATATATATATTCTGCCTCCCCTTCAAATGATCGCGTAATTGGATTTGAACTCTGCATTATTTGTCTTCTTTGTCTAAACTCACTGCCATTACATCTAATGCCACAGAGAAATTTCCTAAGAGATGCATCTTTTTTACTGAGTAGTACTTAAAGTGCTGACAACCATGCATCAGCACCAGGCTTACTTGTGCTAAAGAATTTAAATAAAAATATTCACTTTTTACCTTTGGTGAAATAAGTTTGTGCATTGCTGGCTGGAATGTGAATGCAACAAGCACTATAAAATAATAAAATAGACAAAGTTAACAAATTTAATGTGTATATGTACCAGGAACAAAGCTGTTATTGCTTTAGCATGACACAGTTAACATTTCCACATCTGCTTGCACCACCATAAGTTGCATTTAGGTCACACATAACCAGGTTTTCATGTAGTGGCAATTGTGCAGAAAGGGGATACACAGATAAAGACAGAAGGTCAATCTTGCCCCAGTTGTAATCTGTGTAGTCACAGTTGCTCATGACATCCCCTTTTACAATATATTGTATAAGTAGCATGATAATATATAATGATAATGTATACTTTCTCCAGCATTATGACTCATATGTACACATTACGCATGTACCTTTGTGTCAACATACTGAAAAAAAATGTCTTATCTTATAATATCCACAGCCCATGTTATTAGTGGTATTAATGAGAAGAGCTGAGTTTGTAACAAACACACATACATACCATACATTCACACAGTGCAGCACTGGTACTGGAAGAAAACAGTAGCTAATAACAAAACAATCAAGCATATCAGCCACCAAACTCAAAACTTGTTGAGGAATATGTTTAATACCAAACATAGGTTAAAAATAACCACAGTCTAGCGCTTTTGTCTGTAACACTAAGACATCATTAGAACTATGAATGTACTGCTTGTGGAAGCCATTTTAAAACTTAAGTGCAGAAGACACACCTAACATGTATACCAATCACAACATGTAGCTGAAATAAGTTTGTGTCTTTCGGCTTTTCCTGGTTAGGGGTCACCACAGCGGAACTCCGGTCTGCTAATGATTGGTAGTTGATTTTTACATGCCGAGTTACCAGCCCTGACACACAACCTTCAACGAAGGTACGCCCATTCACTCATTTCTCCACGCAGAGGACGCTCTAGCTGAGAATCAAACCAGACAGTGTCTTACTATGAGGCAACAACACTATAATAAGTGTGAAACAGAAAAAGTAATGTAACAACACTAAAAATAAGTCAAAACATTTAAAACCTGAATCAAAACACAAATACACACTAGGCAAAAAATAACTAAACAAAAAAATGTTTGATGAATAACAAACTTATATTCTGCTGGCTCTCCTTTTCAGTTCGCTGCTGATAGAAATACTGTCATTTTACCTATAAAAATAAATCTAACATGAAATCCCTTCTTGAGAAACCTATTGATCATCATAAGGTATTTGATATGTCTGCTTAAGCTAGATGCTACCAACTTTTCCCAGATTAAATGACAGTATTTCTATCACCAGTGAACTAAAAAGCAGAGACAACAGAA